>NC_044032.1:110263923-110565211 GCF_901765095.1 Microcaecilia unicolor | reverse complement strand
AACCACAACCTTTCACTGTGTACCAATGTACCCTTCGGTCTTGTAGAGTTTTCTTTCTAGTTGATGAGTACAGCTTTTAAACAACACAAATCTAATTAGATCCGAGTTGACAAAACCTTCATATTATAATCTTGCAAGAAGGATGTAACGGACAAGAAAAAATGGAGATATACGATGAAAAACATCAGCCTGGTCCTTCACAACATTTAGACACAAAAATAACATATGGGAGTACCTACAGTGGACTTAACAGGCCCAACAATTAGAAGACTTGTCAGCTTTAACAGCTTTTACTTAAGTCTAGAGGGCTTGATGCACAATTAAACAAATGAGTTCCAAACCTTCCCATTGCTTAGCGGCAAATGTCCAAATCAACTCAGTTCCTAAGCTCCTATGAGCAGTAGTTATTATTTTAAAAAGGCAGGAGAACCTAGAGGCCCCATGACCTAGAGAAACAGGGGCAGATCAGACATTTTCTAATTCTCATTCCTCAATGAGGGGCCCTTTTACGAAGTGGCGGTAAGCTCGCTAAAAGGGACAAACCGCCGGGCTACCGCAGCAGCCCAACAGTAGTTCTCTCCCCCAACGTGCACCATTTCTGGCATGCCAAAAGTATTTCAATTTTGTTAGCGCTGGTGTGTACCTGGCGGTAATCGGGCAGTGCCACATGCTGCCCGGATACTGCTGGGTTAGTGTGAGAGCCCTTACCGACAACCTCAATGGGTGGCGGTAAGTGCTCCCCCTTGAAATGGCCACGCGGCAAGCACTTCACTTGCTGAATGGCCGTGTCTTGAACCCCCCCCCCCCCAAAGACCTGCCTTTTACTCACCGTGATAAAAGGGGGCCTCGGCGCACGTTAAAAACACGCATGGATAATGTTAATAGACCAGAAAAATTTGAACAAAATGAATATTATTACAGATGAATAATATCGAGATTGTTGTTTTCCCAGAGTTCCAGGTATGACTCAAAGTTTTTTCCTCTGAAATGATTCCTCTTAGTATATTAATTCAAAAGGAGTGAAGCCGGTGAAACTGGGATTACCTTAATCAGTGGGAATTGGATTAGAGACTCAAGTGTTTGTATTGTTAAATAATTTCTGGTTTTAAAAGAGAAAAAAATGAAATCAGGTGTATTATTTCCACTAATATTGGACAATAAGTATGTTTCCAACGAAATAAATTGACTATACACCATTTTGGGTTTGAAGAAGCCAACCAGACGATCAATGTGGAATAATGATTCAGATAAATAATAACTGGGGATAATCAGGTTAATACCACGTTTTCTTTGTTTACTGTTGTTTAATTGATCTTGTCTTGTTTCACTCTCCCTATTTTGTGGTCTAAGGAAGAGTATAGAATTACCTGATTGAAATAATTCTTGTGTGTTATTTTCTCTGTATTTCTGGCAAGTTATTTTAATGCTTATAAAATTAAGTTGTTATACATAAATAAATAAATAAATAAATAAAACATGTATGGATACCAGTGTAGGCCCCCTTTTGCCACAGCTTCGTGAAAAGACTCCTGAGTGATGAAGAATCTACAATAACTGTTTTCAGGCTGTGAATCATTTGGAGAAAAAGTGCTTAAAGAATATCAAACATATAGAGCTGGATTTATCAGTCCATTTTTGTCCCATTCTGTGCCTTTAGAAAAAGCCTTTGATAAATAAGGATTACTCCAGAACCGTTCCACCTATTGATGATATTCAAATTGGCTTTTTTTCACCTTGTCTTATCAGTACACCTGCTGCGATCTCTCCATTGATTGATTTGTTTGTAACCTTCATCAGACTATTAGACTTGACATCGATGGATTAGATTATGTCATTAAAAGCAGCTCTGGGATTTATGAATCCAAACGCTCAAGTATAACTGATTAAACCCTAAGCTAAAAATAAAAGAAAAATGATTGCTGTACACATCTTTTGGCTTGACAATGTCAAAATCTCACCAACAAAGACTGAAAGCTTAACTGAAGTAATGTTCATGAAAAGCATGACAATAACTTTCCTTACCCATTAATAGTTCTTCATTTGACACCACTCTAGCAGGAAGAGACCCTAACATAAGAGGTATGGATCATCCCTACACAGTGCAGTAACTTAAAAGCACACTCACTTCAAGTAGCAGCATTCATTATCTATTAAAAAGCTTAGGTTTTTATTGTGTGTGTGTGTGTGGGGGGGGTCCCATTTGGATTGTTTTTATTTTTTATATGTTTTTATGATTGTAAACCACACTGGTCAGTTAGTAAATTGGAAATGTGGTATATAAGAAATAAATAAAATGAAATGAAAAGCTAGCCAGTCCAGTAGCTCAGTGCTAGTGCTGCAGAAAGCTTGCATTCAGTTCCCAATCAAGTCCTCTTTCAATGATGCAATGAAGGAGCTGTGGATGATCACCTGTGACTTAGGATGGTCACTTCAAAGGCTTGAGTTGGGAAGAATACATGAAATGGGGAGGGGGGATCTGCATGTAATTGAGAATGAAGGCTCATAGTGCCATAGCCCTGTAGAGGACAGTTCTGATTGACCTGGAAATTGCCAGATCATAATGGCTTGAGAAGTCACTTTAAAATTTCTTTAAGCTGGTCCTCTATAGTCACCCTGAACAGCAGTGTTTGGTATAGTGTTTCAAACTAATACATGGAAAGTGAGTTTGTTTAAATATGGAGAATGCAAGATGTTTTAATGTGGCCTTCTGGTGAAAAAAAAAGGCTGAATTGGAAGGCAAACTTTTTGGATAATTCTTTCAGAAGTAGATTACAGTTGACAATGGGAAGATACAGTATAATGATGACTGAAAAAATTCATCCCAACTCCCAATTCATTTGAATGTGGCTCGATGCATATAAAAGGTATTTTACTCAGTTAATGGAGCAGATACAACCTGTGAGCCTTAGAGCTGCCTGAAGGTCTCTATTTTTTTTTCAAAATGATTATTATTTAAAGCAGATTGCTGACAATTAAAAAAAAAAAGTGACTAGATACCGTCAAGTATTACAGTTTGTCAAGACTGCCTCTGAAACTACCTATGATTACAGAAAGTATGGCTTTAAAATTACCCTCCTGCATAAAGCAGTATTTTTCTGAGTGAAACACATACACACAAACATTATCAAATCAAAACATTATCACATCAAATTAGTACATGGCTACAAAACTAAGAAGCTGCAATTCTTTGCACGTAAGCAGTACAAGTGTACTGGCTACCTGTGTAAAGATTCACAGACTTCTGAGTGTATGTCCATAGACCGTTATTAAATGGACTTGGGGAAAATCCACTATTTCTGGGATAAGCAGTATAAAATGTTTTGTACTTTTTTGGGATCTTGCCAGGTATTTGTGACCTGGATTGGCCATTGTTGGGCTTGATGGACCTTTGGTCTTTCCCAGTATGGCAATACTTATGTACTTATGTCCCTGTCTACCTCAGGCAATATAAGTAGCAAGGACAACATCTGCCACCCAGATGATTTTAGAAGCCTGGTGAGAGCATGTGCTCTTCCAAAACATCTGGAGACACATTCACCCAAGAAACATTTTGAGACAATGAATTTAAATGATGACATCTAGGAACCTAATACCAGTGGTGTGCTGGAGCAGGCTCTCACAGGATCGCAAGAGCCGGTTATTAAGTTTTTAAGAATTCTGGGAGCCGGTTGTTAAAGTAAGGCCCTCCACGGCTACTTTAACAACTGGCTCCCAAAATGTGGGCTTGGGCCCCCTGCTGAATTCTCTTTTACTTTGCTGGTGGGGATGCTGAGCCCTGCCAGCCAAGTAAATAGACTACTGCTGCTCCCCACTCCTTATTTCCAGCTCTGGGCAGCAGGCTGAGACTTCTCGAGCATGTGAGAGAAGTTCCAGCATGCTGCTCAGAGCAAAACGTTGGAAGTGGTGGCTGGCAGCAAAGGTATGCCTAGCGTGCCCGCACGAAGGGAGGGAGGAGAGAGAGGCAAGTGTTGCTCCCCACCCCCCGGCCACCCCTGGCCCTTCCAACTGCAGAGCTAGCTACGTCCGGAGAAAGAGCCTGTTGTTAAAAATTTACCAGCACACCCCTGCCTAATACTAAGGGGTCCTTTTACTAAGCTGCGGTAAGCACTAATGACCCCACTAGCCAAGTCCTTATCCAACCAAGGCCTTATCCCCTTCATCTATGCAGACGATGTCACAATATACATTCTGTACAAATCTAAACTGACAGAAATCACCAACGAAATCAAGATCAGCTTGAACATCATGGACTCATGGGCAAATGCATTTCAACTAAAACTCAACAAAGAAAAAACTCACTGTCTTATCCTCTCATCCCAACACAGCGCGGACAACCCCACAATTATCAACACCCCAGATTACACCCTCCCTACCTCAAACAGCCTGAAAATCCTCAGCGTTACATTGGACCGCAACCTAACACTAGACAGCAAAGTGACCTCCACAACAAAGAAAATGTTCCATTCAATGTGAAAACTCAAACGTGTGAAACAATTCTTCCCGAAGGAAACATTTTGCAACCTGATACAATCAATGGTACTAAGCCATGGAGACTACTGCAATGGAATTTAAGCGGGATGCAAAGAACAAACATTAAAGAAACCTCAGACCGCTCAAAACACAGCAGCTAGGCTTATCTTCGGAAAAACGCAATTTGAAAGCACAAAACCCCTCCGTGAAAAACTACACTGGCTCCCAATCAAAGAATGCATAGCTTTCAAAATCTGCACTCTGGTTCACAAAATTATCTACGGTGAAGCCCCAGGATACATGACAGACTTGATCGCCCTACCAACTAGAAACATATCCAAATCAACACGAACGTACCTAAATCTGTACTACCCAAGCTGCAAAGGACTCAAATACAAATCAACTTACGCATCCAGTTTCTCCTACCTAAGCACACAACTGTGGAACCAAAAGCCTTGAAAACTACGTACGACCACCTAAACTTCCGGAAAAAACTAACCTGTTTAAAAAGGCAAGATGGTGGAGGCTATTATTAAGAATAAAATTGCAGAGCATATACAAAAACATGGACTGATGAGACAAAGTCAGCACGGATTTAGTGAAGGGAAGTCTTGCCTCACCAATCTAATGCATTTTTTTGAGGGGGTAAGCAAACATGTGGACAATGGGGAGCCGGTTGATATTGTATATCTGGATTTTCAGAAGGCGTTTGACAAAGTGCCGCACGAAAGACTCCTGAAGAAATTGCAGAGTCATGGAATCGGAGGTAGGGTATTATTATGGATTAAGAACTGGTTGAAAGATAGGAAGCAGAGAGTAGGATTGCGTGGCCAGTATTCTCAGTGGAGGAGGGTAGTTAGTGGGGTCCCGCAGGGGTCTGTGCTGGGTCCGTTGCTTTTTAATGTATTTATAAATGACCTAGAGATGGGAATAACTAGTGAGGTAATTAAATTCGCCGATGACACAAAATTATTCAGGGTCGTCAAGTCGCAGGAGGAATGTGAACGATTACAGGAGGACCTTGCGAGACTGGGAGAATGGGCGTGCAAGTGGCAGATGAAGTTCAATGTTGACAAGTGCAAAGTGATGCATGTGGGTAAGAGGAACCCGAATTATAGCTACGTCTTGCAAGGTTCCGCGTTAGGAGTTACGGATCAAGAAAGGGATCTGGGTGTCGTCGTCGATGATACGCTGAAACCTTCTGCTCAGTGTGCTGCTGCGGCTAGGAAAGCGAATAGAATGTTGGGTGTTATTAGGAAGGGTATGGAGTCCAGGTGTGCGGATGTTATAATGTCGTTGTATCGCTCCATGGTGCGACCGCAGCTGGAGTATTGTGTTCAGTACTGGTCTCCGTATCTCAAAAAAGATATAGTAGAATTGGAAAAGGTACAGCGAAGGGCGACGAAAATGATAGTGGGGATGGGACGACTTTCCTATGAAGAGAGGCTGAGAAGGCTAGGGCTTTTCAGCTTGGAGAAGAGACGGCTGAGGGGAGATATGATAGAAGTGTATAAAATAATGAGTGGAATGGATCGGGTGGATGTGAAGCGACTGTTCACGCTATCCAAAAATACTAGGACTAGAGGGCATGAGTTGAAGCTACAGTGTGGTAAATTTAAAACGAATCGGAGAAAATTTTTCTTCACCCAACGTGTAATTAGACTCTGGAATTCATTGCCGGAGAACGTGGTACGGGCGGTTAGCTTGACGGAGTTTAAAAAGGGGTTAGATAGATTCCTAAAGGACAAGTCCATAGACCGCTATTAAATGGACTGGAAAAATTCCTCATTTTTAGGTATAACTTGTCTGGAATGTTTTTACGTTTGGGGAGCGTGCCAGGTGCCCTTGACCTGGATTGGCCACTGTCGGTGACAGGATGCTGGGCTAGATGGACCTTTGGTCTTTCCCAGTATGGCACTACTTATGTACTTATGTACTTATGTACCCTACCAATCCAACATAAATGCCTGATCTCTGCAACACAACAAAACTAAAGTACATAATGGACATAACACAACTCTTCCGTTGTACGATTCCATAATGTGGCTGTGCCACATGAACTTTATCTAACCACAATATCACTTTGTATTTGTTTACACCGGAGTCTGCAAACGCCTCTCCGGTACTATGTAAGCCACATTGAGCCTACAAATAGGTGGGAAAATGTGGGATACAAATAAATAAATAAAAAAAATAATGCTTGCTTACCACAGCTTAAAAGGGATTACCGCAGGGTGTGCTAGGGCACCTCACGGTAAATTTCAAATGTGTGTGCGCTTCCCACATGCTAAAAAATATTTTTTATTTTTTGGTCAAGGGGGCATATCGGAGGGGGGGGGGGTGTAGATTAGGCCAGTGGTTCCCAAACTTGATTCTGGAGGCACCCCAGCCAGTCAGGTTTTTGGGATATCCACAATGAATATTCATGAGATATATGCATGCACTGGAGGCAGTGACTTGCAGTGGTTCGTTATTGAATACATTGAACCCTGGCAGGGATCACAAGGCTAAACGTGCCTGTAAAGAACAATTTTGGATTTTTAAGACCAAATCCTTGATACCTACAGGACCAAATAATATCAACAAATGGAACTCTATTCTTTAGAATAAAGATAATTTAGCAGCAGTTTCTGGGAGGGTTGGAGGGCTTTTGTTTCTAATAAATTATTTATAATTAGATCTTCTAGCAGTCCTGTTTATGAGTTTTGCTGTTTTTTATTTTGAGGTCATGACAATTATGTTTTGTAATTTTAGTGATGTCACTTCCTGTTTCTTACCAGCTGGGAGGTTTCAAGATGCCCAGACACCTCATTTCAAATATAAAGCTTCTCTATGATTCAAAGCTTTCTCTTTATCACCCCTTGATACAGCTATAGCAAGTGAAACTTCAGTGAAGTCGGGGACTGGTACTGTGTAGCTGAAGATTTCTCAGCTAAGGGCCCTATTTACCAAGCTGTGCTGCAGGCGCGCAAACGTTTTAGTGCACACTAAAAATTAGCATTTGCTAATGCTAGAGACACCCATAGGAATATAATGGGTGTCTCTATCATTAGTGCATTGTTTAATGGTGAAATTATACCAAGATTTGATTGTTGTATAATAATAATTCTTCTGAGAGGCAATACTGGTTTTAGAAGTTCTATGTGTACACCCTTTATTTTACTTATTTTAATTTTTAAATTGATGTTACTGTGTCACAATTTGTTTTTATGCTTTCATATTGTACATTTTATATGACTCATTGATTTTTTATGTTGTTTTGTAATAGACTCCTGATTTGTTTTGTAATAGACTCCTGATGTAGGCCTAATAGTCCGAAACACAGCTGTGTCGAGTCTTGTTCACCTTCTAATAAATAGCTATTTTTATCTGGAGCGTCGCCTACTTTTTGAGTCTTCGCTGTCTCCTCACACACAGGTGAAAAACCCCTCCTTAAACTGCCAAGATGACCAGTTCTTTAAAGGGAGAAATCTTCTGGCAGCTGGTAGTAGCACACATGCATGAGAGGATGATAGAAACATGTAAGCACATACAGACCATATGGCCTATCCAGTCTGCACATCCATGCCTTCTATTCTCCCTTAGAGATCTTACGTACTCTCTTGAATTCAGATACTGTTTTTGTCTCCACCATTTCCTTTGGGAGGCCCTTCCATGAATTCACCACCCTTTCCGTGAAGAAATATTTCCTCCGATTACTTCTGAGTCTATCCCCTTTCACCTTCATCCTATGCCCCCATGTATCACAGCTTCTTTTCAATTGAAAGAGACTCGCCTCCTGTGCATTTATGCTGCATAAGTATTTAAATGTCTCTATCATACAAATGTAAATAGGCTTACAACAGTTGATTGTTACCATTGATGCCCCCCCCCCCCCACGCAGTTTAAGAGTGGACCCACAATAAATTAATTTATCTTTAGAGTTGGGATTCACCCCAGTGGACTGGAGTTGAGAAGATATAAGTAAGGAGGAAGCTGGATCTACAGGCAGCTTGATCTGAGATCGGTGTCGAGTAGATTAATGGGAACCACTATTAATACAGACAACAATGCAGTTTCTGGAAACCATTTAATTAAAGAATTCAAGGCAGCATTGTTTTATATGACACGGGTCTTGCCAGATGAATCCGATCAATTTCTTTGACTGGGTGACCAGACAGTTGTATCAGGAGAGAGCATAGTATACTTAGATTTCAGCAAAGCTTTTGACACAGTTTTGCATAGGCAACTTATAAATAAATTGAATTCCCTTGGTATGGGCCCTGAAATAACTGATTGGGGTAGAAGCTGACTGAGTGGGAGGAGACAAAGAGTAATGGTACATGGAGCCCATTTTGAGGATTTGAGCATTGCTGCAGGAATTGATTCTCTGAACAGTTACATAGTAACATAGTAGATGACGGCAGAAAAAGACCTGCACGGTCCATCCAGTCTGCCCAACAAGATAACTCATATGTGCTACTTTTTGTGTATACCCTACTTTGATTTGTACCTGTGTTCTTCAGGGCACAGACCGTATAAGTCTGCCCAGCACTATCCCCGCCTCCCAACCACCGGCTCTGGCACAGACCGTATAAGTCTGCCCAGCACTATCCCCGCCTCCCAACCACCAGCCCCGCCTCCCACCACCGGCTCTGGCACAGACCGTATAAGTCTGCCCAGCACTATCCCTGCCTCCCAACCACCAGTCCCGCTTCCCACCACCGGCTCTGGCACAGACCGTATAAGTTCTTTACAACATATTTTTAAGCAATATTGTGAAAGAGATATTGGGAAAGGTCTACCTTTTTGATGATGATACCAAAATCCACAACAGAGTATACATCCTGGAAAGGGTGGAGAACATGAGGGATCTAGCAAAGCTTGAAGAATGGTGTACAGAATAGTAGGTGTAATCCCTTGGTTAGGTATGCGTATCAGAAGGGCTACACAAATGTACTTTTATGGACTAGTTGAAAGTCAGGGCCTGGACTAGTAAAACTAGGTGGTCAGTGGCCACTTAGATCACTTTCTCCACGCACCTCTTTCAGCCAATAAAACAATTCAGGAAAGCTTATGTATTCAAAGTCAAACTGGGTTTACTAGAACTTGGATTATTTCTGTAAAATTGGACAAAGCTGTGTAGTGACTATGGGGGCTCTTTTACTAAACTGCTGTAGCGTTTGCAGCTCATGGTAGAAATCAGCTGGCGGTAAACACAGAGACGCTCATTATATTCCCATGGGCGTCTCGGCATTTACCATCAGCTCACTTCTATCGCTGCATAGTAAACGACCCCTATGTACATTAAGGACTGGATTTAGTAAATGATGCTGAAAAGTAGATGCCGGGAAAATTTTGTGCTCATCGCTATTCTATAAAGGGCGCTCCAGGCTGAGCACTCTTTACAGAATTGCGCTTAGTGCATATTCCAGCACCCAACTTGGGGCATGAGGACTTACACCAACTGAAACCTAGTGTAATTTCTGGCACACAACTCGGGCATGAAGCCCCCAAATTCTATAAACACTCAGTGCCCCTGACACGCCCATGCCCTTTTCCTATTTTGGGTTGCAGACGAGAGGATTTGGGCACAGATCTTTATAGAACCGTGTGCAGCCAAATCCATGTGCAAATCCAAATTACAGCCAATTAACATCAATAATTGTTTAACAGCTCGTTAACCAATTTATTTGTGCACAAACCTCAGGATTGCATACAATTTTGGGCACCCACCCTGGTTTCCTTCTTCAGGTACTCTGACCTGAATGGTCAAGGACCTTTTTCTCTTGTAAGTAAATTGACTATAGTGAGGTAAGAGCCAAACCTGGTCCCCTAACAGTATACCTGGTAAAATGGCCGAGGATTGGAAGACAAAGAAAGACCCTCCCCAGGCCTGGGTATTTATACTTCCCCAAATTTCCCTCCATGGGCCGAATCCTCCCATCCTGTCAGTCAGAAAGGGAAAGCACAGCCCCCCCCCCCCCCCCCATGTTACAGGGTTTAGGGGCCCTTTTTATGAAGCGGCAGTAAGCTCAATGTGTGCTTACCACTTGCTAAAAGGGATGTACCAGTGGGCTACCACATTAACCCTGCGGTAGTTCCCACCCCCAGTGCACTCCATTTCTGGCACTACAAAAATATTTTTATTTTTGTGGTGCCAGTGTGTACCCAGCGGTTACCACTAGGGTAGCGCAGGAGCCCTTACCATCACCTCAATGGGTGGCAGTAAGTGCTTCACTTGCCACATGTCCATTTCTACCAGACAGGACTTAACAAAGATCTGGGTTTTCTAGCCCATTATAAACCATAAAGTTGTAATGCTCTGTTTGTTCCATGCAAATCTACCTGTCTCTCACCCATCCACCCCCTTCCTGTTAGACTGCCACTGAAATGCTTTGATGTTTCACTTATATATACTGTCATCTACCAACATTTGCTTATTTCCGATCTGATGAAGAAGGGCAACCTTCGAAAGCTAATCAAGAAATGTATTAAGTTATGTCCAATAAAAAAGACCTTAGGTCTTCACAAAGACAATGGCCAGATCATAACAAGTATTCACCTGTTTTCCTGTTTACACTCTGGCAGGCTGGTAGTCACTTATCTAGGAATTTTGGCAATGCCAATTATTAAAATACCAGGCTCCTGCTTTTTCTATGACCATGCCAGCACAGCACTGAAAAGCTGTTCTATTATGCACTCTACTAAAACCGATGCTGCAGAGGTGGAAAGAAACATTTCTCACCAACGGGGCATAAGTCAAGATTAAAAAAATAAAAGAGGTTCGTATTCAGCCATTAACAAAGTCAGATATGAGGATTATGACAAGCACACCATCAAATCTATGAGGGAAAAGTATTGATTTCCTGTCAAAATCTATCACTTGGAGAAGTAATCCACATACATTTTAAAGAAACAAAACCTGCCAGGGGCAAAAACATACAGGACAAAAATAAGAGGCTGGTGAAAGAATAAGACTGAACAAATAAATAGCTTAACTGGGGAACAGCAAAAGGAAAATTGCTACATTTACCCTATGAGTTATTTATTTCTTCACATGCCCAAGTGTATGCATTACAATTTAATTGTTAACATAAATGTTGATGAACAATTATGATCCTGGTATACCGTTCTGTGTTGCAGAGCGTTAAAAGCCAAAATACCAAGGATTCATGTCCATCTGTGCAATGAAAGACTTGGAATATAGAATTCTGTTGTTAAATTAAAATATTGCAGTGCTGCTACTTACTCACTGCTATAGGCTAATGTTTATTTTAAGTACACCTCAGGTAATTACTTTCCACAGAAAAGGATAGGAATTCAATTAAAAGGAATAAAACGTCTTTAGGTAAACAGCCCGTCTGTGGGCCAAACTGGAGAAGGGGAAAAAAAAAAAAAAAGACTACAAACCATCCAAATCAATCTGAAATCCCACATGTCACATTGACGTTTGCTAGAGACAGATACTAGTTAGACACAATTGACTAAAACCTAAGCACCCATTTCTGCTTTGCCTGTAGGCATGCATCTACCACACAGATGAGAAATTTGTACAGGAAAAGGCTGGATGAGCATATATAAGTTTGATTCAAGCCCTATTTTCAAGCAACTGGCAAACACATTTTAGGTTTCTATTTTGATAGCTTCGGCATAAAGAGGTAAATTCTATAAGTGATGCAGAAAAGTTTACGCGCTAAACATGGTTTTATAGAGAGTGCGCATCCTATATAGAATAGCACTTAGGGCATAAACTGTGTCTAACTTTAGGTGCTGACAATTATGCCTGCTAAAAGCAGGCTAGACAGATTCAGCTTCATCTTCAGAAGTTGGAGAACAAGGCCAGTGCTGGACAGACTTCTACGGTCTCTGCCCTGATTGTGGCTGGGCTGCTGTGGAGCTTTTCAAGGGCTTTGACATTAACTTCAGAAATTTTACAACAAGGACAGTGCTGGGCAGACGTCTACGGTCTGTGCCCTGCAAATGGCACAGAAAACATCAAGATCAGGTATATATATGAAGTATCATATACAATATATCATGAGTTTATCTTATTGGGCAGACTGGATGGACCATACAGGTCTTTATCTGCTGTCATCTATTATGTTACTATATAAATTAGGAGTCATTTGGCTGAATTCCCCCAAAACACTCCTGAAAAGCCCCTAGCCATGCCCCCAAAATGTATGTACAATAGGATTTATAGAATACGATTTGCATAAATAAATCCTAATTAAGGCCAGTTAATGCCAAATGGTTAGCAGCCAATTATTGGCAGTGATTGGCTTTTTAAGCAATTAAGCTGCATAAACAAATTGGTTATGTGCAATGATTTCCGTGCGTAACTTTAGTTGCCATTTATAGAATCTGGGGGAAAGAGTGTAAAGCACCAAGATTTATCTTAAAGAAGCAAAAAAAAAAGGGGGGGGAGGGGACAATTCATGTAAAAATGAATTTCTTCAATTTAGAGAGTTACTTAATTGCTGAGAGGATATTAGTTTGATGTTTTAGAAAGTTCATCCCATGTATGCACTTCAGTATTGTGATAGAACAGTGTGTTTTAAACCAGTAAAACTGCCTTTATTAAATCTTGAAGTGCATTTCTCTAGTTTGGTCAGCAGGTTCTGCATGTTTATGTTAAAGCTGTTATAGAAAATTTCATGCCCTCTTTTAGTTTCACTTAGTGAAGAAGTGAATCTACAGTACTATGAGCAGTATACTTTTAAAACTTGCTGACTGGGCTCTGATTGGCCTGGATTTTGAAATTATCCAGCAGCTGTTGCTGGCTGTCGCTTCAGTCTTAGCAAAGAGATCTGTCTCTTTTTTTCTCCAGGGCTAAGGCTTGGGGAATTATATGTACTGATCTTCCCAGGTACTGTTTAGACAGTGTACAAATATTTAGTTAGTGTTATAATTGATCCATATTTCAGTTACCTGTTATTGTTTGCTGATTGCATTGTTTTATTCCACTGTTCGATTTTTTTTTTAAAGACAATAAACAATATTTTGTTTATTGCCTCTATGGACTGATAAAGAATCCTGGTGGTTTGTGTGTTGAATCTGTGAGTGCTTTCTGGGAAATGTGGGATCACTGGGAGTGTGGCTCCACTAACCTAGAAATCATTGGGGATAACTGGAGAGCAGGAGACTCGCCCAGAGGCAGTTCTGACCCAGTCGATGGGAGGAGGGTGCTAATATTCAGCACAAGCAGCATGGGGCAGGTGGACCTGAACTGTGCTGGATAGACCCTCTGTGGCTGCGGAGTAACCACAGGCGGGTGTTTGTGACAGACTTTGTCTTCCTTTTTTGTGGCAGAGGTGGGATTGACAGGCTGATGTGAGTGTCACCATCCACTGAGTGGTTCAGAATCTTTATCTGTAACACAGAGCACAGTGAAAAAGTGCAGCAGTACCAGGGTCCCTTTCAGTTCAGTTTGTTTTGGTAGTGCTAGGTGATTAGCAGTGTGCTGATGGCAACTGGCAGTGGCCAGAAGACACTGGAGATGCCTGACCGAACACAAAAGCAACTGGATGGCCTCAGCGAGGAGGAACTGCAGGACCAGCCTGCATAGAGTTCTCCTGAGGAGAATCAAGACTCCTTGTGGACAACAGCCCATGTGCCGGCAGGGCCGGTTGCCAAGCCAGCTGAAATTCGGTAGATCTTGTAAAGGGGTCCGCTTCCTCCGCTCTGTGTTGGGGCCGGCAGCCCTGTTAGGTTCACAGGTTTCCAGCAAAGAACCAGACTTAAGACCAAAGTGCTTTATTCTTAATTCAGTTTCACTCTCAAAATTGAAATGCAGTTCACAAACAGGGTTCAGGCCGGGTTCAAAACGCCAGCCAAAATTCAGTTCCTTAACATTTCAGGCCCACTTCCTTTGCCCTACCTCCCCTCTCCCTCAGAAGGGCTCAGTCAAAGTTCAGCATGCTGTTCTATACATCCCAATAATTCAACCCTTTCACAAAGAGTCTCTTCAAAAGAAACCACTACTTAATGCCCCTGTCCTCTTCACAGCACCCCAGAGGACCCTGTACCAAACAGGGCTGGCAGCTTTCCTCCTACCTCACAGCACCACACCCCTGTGGCCTCTCATACTGCCTTCATGCGCTGGACACTTTTCAATTTGTTGGTCTGCTCTTCTTTGTCTGTGGATCGAGTACATGCAGATTGCTGCCTCTGTGATCCTACCCTTCCTGCTCTGGGACTCCCTGACATCTCCCCTTTGGGGCTTTTTTTGTCCTAATTGAACCAAACCCTCCCTGCTAAACACTCTAGGGTTTAGGCCTTTTAAGTGGCTCTCTGAGGGAGTGTGATTGAGGGAGGCCCAGAGGTTTCCTATACACTCCATCACATGCAGATAGATGCTCATTTTAGGTTGTATTCATTAATGCATGCATATCATGCTATCTTTTGTGTATGCTAAATGGCCTTAACATGAACACTAAAAGTTTCAGGGCATAAGCCAATTTGTCTTATTAAAATTAAAACATTCATAAAAATTGATAAATGCAAAGATCTATGATTGATTACCATTATAATAATTTTAGTGCTGTAACCAGAAGTGCATTAATGTTCACACACATAAGACATATGTCTAGATATTCCACATGGAAGCCCCAGTAGTCTCCCTGATACTTCTTGGTTCCCCGTCTCACTTGTTTTACACTTTAGATATCTGGGTACTACCATCGACCAAGAACTTTCATTTAACCAACACATTTCAGCTCTGGCTAAAACCTGCTTCCCTTTCCTTGGCAATTCAAAATTATTCACTCCCTTCTTGATGACGCCTATCATAAGACCATTCTTTATGCCCTTCTCGAGCCCCATATAGATTACTGTAATCATTTTCTCTGGCCTTCCTCAGCATCAAGTTTGTCATCTTCAAATGATTCAAAACACCGCTATCCACATTCTTTCCAAGGCAACTCAATTTGACTGCATTACTCCATTGTTTATTCATCATCATTGGCTACCCATCTCATATTGCATCCAATTTAAAATTCTAACTCTAACTCATAAATTCTCACACACTGATATCCCTTCATACTTCTCCTCCCTCATTCATCCCTATCTTACTTTCGAGAACTCTTCACTATATTAACAACCAACGACTTTGAATCCCTCCAGTTTGGAAGATCCTCTACGAATGTACAAGAAATAGAGCTTTTTTTTTTGTACTGCGTCTTTCCTCTGAAACTCCTCCCCCTCCCCTTTAAATTGTAAAGACTGGAGCAGTCCCTTCCAAAATTTAGGAAAGGACTAAAAACCTACCTGTTTGAAAAGACCTTCACTCTACAGCCAGGTAATGGCAACAAGGCAAGGGTCCACTAGTACCCTCAGTCTCCACCCTTGTGTGTCCCCCCCCCCCCCCCCCCCCCCCCAAGCTTAAATTCCTCTTTACTTCTCCCTCTTTACTGTCCTATGAAAGACTGACATTAATTTCCTTGTTGGAAGTTTTATTGTACACTGCTTTCTTATTGTTTAAGGAAAGGCAGTATAGCAAATAAAGTAAACCATAAATCATAGCACCTCACTTTGAAACAAACACAGAGAAACGTTTTCTAGGTCTGTCTATGGCAAGGACACCCATCCTTTTCTTCTTTCAGTCAACTTTGGCTTTTTCTGCTTTTCTCTTACTAAATATTGCCATTTCTTCTTTATACAACTCTGCCAAAATACAAGTCTGCTTCTCTACCACTACTGTCCAAGTTCTCACTATCTCTCAACTTATTTACTATAAACTTACTATTATTATTATTTATTGCATTTGTATCCCACATTACCCCACCTATTTGCAGGCTCAATGTGGCTTACATAGATTTGTTATCATTGTCATTTCAGGATATCCGATACATTTAGTAATGTGTAGCGATCAAGGAAGGGAAGACAGAAGAAGGAAGAGAGTGATTAGGGTAGTTATAGAAGGTGGACATTCATAGTTGAGTGGGTTGGTGAGGTGACTTAGTGAGGTAATAGGATCTCATTGTATGCCTTGTTGAAGAAGAATGTTTTCAGAGATTTTCGAAAGATCTATCTCCCTGGACTCCTATGTAAAACCTCATTCCTTTTCAGGCAGATGAAGTCAGATCCATCTTTTACTCTCAAGCTGACTCAGTCTTGTCCTTTACTGGTTTCCCACTTCCTTCTACATTAAATGTAAACATTTTACATATGTTTAAAAGTTCAGTAACACCACTGATACCGCTCATATTAATTCTTCTTCTCAGGAACTAATGCACAAACTTCAGTTCTTTCTGCCCCCCCCCCCCCCCCCCCCCCCAGGATCTGTCAGGGCTCTCCATCCTCCATACTCTTTCCCACTTCACTCTACCTCAGAAACTAACTCCTCTCCACCATCAGCCTCCAACAAAAAACACACCCCACACCCTCTCAGAACTCCACCCTATTATGCCCTCCAATACCATAATGCTGCAAACTAGTTGTGTAGCTACAGGTAGGTCTCAGTGGGCACAGTCCCACCCATTCTTGTCTCAGGCTCACCAAGCAGCAGCAATTCACTCCCCCGCCCGCAGCCCGGCAAATCCCCCTCTCTATGAAACCCTTTCCATCCCTCCCTGTTGTACCTCCGAGGCACTGTCAATAGCAGCAAGAATTCCTATTCACTCCCTGTGTTGGTCCCGCAGGCTTCCCTCTGCTGCATCCAGTCAGGGAAGAAACATCAGTGAGAGTGGGACGCAGCTGTGAGATGCCTGCAAGGCCAGGGCACAAAGCGAATAGGAATCATTACTGCTGCCATCAACACCTCAGAGGTACACAGGGGAGGGACAGGGGAGTTGCTGGGCTGTGGGCAGAGAAAGATGCAGACATGTTGGGATAAGAGGCAGAAAGGGAGAGATGTTGGATGCATGTGTGGTGGAGAACGTTAATTTTAAAAAAAAAACCTATACTTTATATATGTATGGGGTGTGTGGAAGAGCAGGGGAGTTTCTGAGCTATAAGGGAGTGGAAAGGCCCGTCCAAGTTAACTATGGGCTCACCCAAAATGCCACGTCTGGCTACGCCACTGCTACAACTCATAAATCTCATTCTGAGATTCACATCCCCTTCCCTGTCACAACTCCCCTGCACGTAAAGCCCTTCTGAATAAGGACCTTAATCTCTGTACCTTTTAATATTATTTGCTATTTTATCTATTTCCATTGTACAGTGGCATATACATTGATGACATTTTCCAAATAAAAATGATGCAGAAACCAACAGCAAGTGGCCTGAAAAATAACAGCTGTACTTTAAAGGCTTTATTAATCATACTTTGAATAACTATGATGCAATTTCCACCCCTCCTCCCCCTCCCCCCAAAATGGGCACCACCACACAAAAAAGTACAAACACACTCAGGTGAAAAAATCCTTTGGCATTTGGTCTGTTCGTTGCTCTTTTTTTTTTTTTACATTAGCCAGAACATAAATTAAGCTGAAGTCATATTTTCCACAATTCTCAAAAGACACATATATAGAACTGGAGGCATAAAGCTGTCAATAGGAAGAGTTCAGTGATGGTATTATTATAGTAGCTCTGAAGTTCAAACATTATAGCTTGAAATCCTTCAACAACTACCCTGAGGGATGTAGGTGGTACAGCGGTTAATGCAGTTGTCTCTCACGTCTGAAGACTTGCATTCAAATCTGATTTAGGTCAGGAATTGAAATGAGTTAGTGGCCTCAGCCTAATCCCAGGAAATATTTTCCCTGCCATCACAATACAGTCAGACACTTGTGCACAATTATCAGTACAGGAGCATGGGCTCTGTAGATCTGGACTGGCTCTTGTACAGCTGTTTGCAATAGGACGTATATCTGCTCATGATATAATAGCTTGGTATGTGTCAGGAAGAAAGACCATTTTTTAAAATAAATAAAATAAAATAAATAAGTACATAAGTAGTGCCATACTGGGAAAGACCAAAGGTCCATCTAGCCCAGCATCCTGTCACCGACAGTGGCCAATCCAGGTCAAGGGCACCTGGCACTCCCCAAACGTAAAAACATTCCAGACAAGTTATACCTAAAAATGCGGAATTTTTCCAAGTCCATTTAATAGCGGTCTATGGACTTGTCCTTTAGGAATCTATCTAACCCCTTTTTAAACTCCGTCAAGCTAACCGCCCGTACCACGTTCTCCGGCAATGAATTCCAGAGTCTAATTACACGTTGGGTGAAGAAAAATTTTCTCCGATTCGTTTTAAATTTACCACACTGTAGCTTCAACTCATGCCCTCTAGTCCTAGTATTTTTGGATAGCGTGAACAGTCGCTTCACATCCACCCGATCCATTCCACTCATTATTTTATACACTTCTATCATATCTCCCCTCAGCCGTCTCTTCTCCAAGCTGAAAAGCCCTAGCCTTCTCAGCCTCTCTTCATAGGAAAGTCGTCCCATCCCCACTATCATTTTCGTCGCCCTTCGCTGTACCTTTTCCAATTCTACTAATAGCTTCACCCAACCCTTGAATTAATTTCAGACCACAAAGCTCTAATACTTTTTTTATAATAGGTTTGTTTTGAGGAGGAAAAAAAACATGGTAAAGCTTTATACGGATATTAATCCAGAAGAAACTGGGCTATTCAAGGATCTGGATCTGGGCTATTCAATTCCAGAGCAGGTCCTCTGTTCTACATAAGTACATAAGTATTGCCATACTGGGAAAGACCAAAGGTCCATCGAGCCCAGCATCCTGTTTCCAACAGTGGCCAATCCAGGTCACAAATACCCGGCAAGATCCCCAAAACATACAAAACATTTTATACTGCTTATCCCAGAAATAGTGGATTTTTTTTGTTACATTTGTACCCCGCGCTTTCCCACTCATGGCAGGCTCAATGCGGCTTACATGGAGCAATGGAGGGTTAAGTGACTTGCCCAGAGTCACCCCGTCCATTTAATAATGGTCTATGGACTTTTCCTTTAGGAAGCCGTCCAAACCTTTTTTAAACTCTGCTAAGCTAACCACCTTTCCACATTCTCTGGCAATGAATTCCAGCGTTTAATTACACGTTCAGTGAAGAAAAATTTCTCCAATTCGTTTTAAATTTACTACATTGTAGCTTCATCGCATGCCCCCTAGTCCTAGTATTTTTGGAAAGCGTGAACAGACGCTTCACATCTACCCGTTCAACTCCACTCATTATTTTATAGATCGGAGGCATAAAGCTGTCAATAGGAAGAGTTCATGGTATTATTATAGTAGCTCTGAAGTTCAAACATTATAGCTTGAAATCCTTCAGCAAGTCAGGACTGGGAATGCTCCTGAGGCAGCTTCAGACCTTGCTCAACAGCAACACCTACTGGTTAGAATTTGGGTCCACTCAGGCCATCACTCTGAAGGAGCTGCAGTTTGTGGCCCCTGACCAGTGGGGTTAATTTGGGAGAGGGATGGGGAAAAATGGAAAAAATAAACTGCAGGTAGTTATGAATAAAAGCTTCACATGTTAAATCCCAGTCCTGGGAGCTAGGAGGAGGAGTAGGAAGCTGAGCTAGAGGAAGACAACAAAGGCAAGTAACAATCAAAAGGTAAGTAACTCACTTAGGTGCGCTAATTATTAGTGCACACTAAATGATAAGACACCCATAGGAAAATAATGGGCATCTTAGCATTTAGCACACACTACTTGTTAGCACACTCTAAATCCATTAGCATGCCTTAGTAAAAGGACCCCTTAGTAAAGCAAAACAGCTAATATAAATTAACATGAGTCAAGATTCATGGAACAAATTATGCATTTTTAGTGCTTGAAATTAGAAAAATATCATGTGAAGAGCAGATGCTTTTGGAATAATAACTTCTTTTGTACTTGTCCCCTACCGAACTTGGCGAATGCCTTTACGGTATTATGTAAGCCACATTGAGCCTGCAAATTATAGTGGGATACAAATGTAACAAATAAATAAATACATAAATAATATTGAAAGAGGTTAGCATATTGCTCTTCTGCAGTGAAAGATCGCATTCAAAGCCTCTGAAGATTCCCAAAAGCTCAAAAGACCCCCCCCCCCCCAAATAAATACAGACATGTAACTAATCAAGAAAAAAATGGTTTATCAGGATGAGAAACTCACAGGGCAAGCACAATCAGATTGAACTTCCATGGGAATAGCACACTGGTCAAACTATTTAAAGATATTTAATGTTTCTGGTCCCTCTCTCTCTGGAACACAATTCTATCTTCTTTATGATTAGAGACATCTTTACCTATCTTTAAGAAACAAAACTTTTTGTATTCAGTGTTGCCTTTGGAGCTTAGGGGCCCTTTTACAAAATGTTGGTAAGCCCAATGCGGGCCACCGACAGTAGTTCTGCTCGAGCACACACCATTTCCAGTGCACCAGAACATATTTTTGTATTTTATAGTGCGGCACTAACCCAGCAGTAATCGGACATTGCCGTGGACAGACCGGCGGTAAGTGCTTGCCCCTGAATGGCCACACGGTAAAATTAATCTTACCACATGCCTAATTTTTTATGGTCTTTTTACCCACTATGGTAAAAAGGACCCTGGCACGTGGGAAAAATGGCTCCCACTGTTACTGCAGGTCCCTTTTTCCCACAGCTTAGTAAAAGGACCCCTTAGTTCTCTTCTTTCTGGAATCCCCCTAATTTGCAGGGTCCAGATAGGGTGCTGGTGTTGACTCCGCAAGACATGTAGGCACCTTTATCTGATATAGCCTCTAAGTCATAGAGTTATCATAACTGTCTAGCAAACTTTCACTTCTTTTTCCAGTCTCATCTCTCTCCTCTCTCTATGTCCTTATCAGAGAAATGGTGTTCTTTATATATCTTTGAAATTTTAGCATTGTAAACTGTGACAAAAAGTTTTCCAATTGGGCATGATATAAAATTTTAAATAAACTTGAAACTTTACCCATAAAGACACCCCAAAGAGCAAAAAATAACCTCAAATTGTCTCTCAGAAAAATAAATTGCAGATTTCATAATTCCTCCTATGACAGTCCGCAAGAGTGGAAGAAGCCAACCACAATCTTCAAGATGATCAAAAAATGTTTATTGTGTTACCAAACTGAACCCAACATGGGCCATATTTTGACTTCCAAGCCTTCTTCAGAGGTTCTTCTAAAGCCAACAATCCGATCATAAATATGGATAATAAAGCATCAGCACTAAAACGTTTGACTCCGTGAGTCAATATAAAATATGTTAGTGTAAAACATGTCATATAACGTGCCAACTCTACTGTGGGCACTTTTTCTGACATGCTTTACTCTGACTCGTGGAGTCAAGCTTTTTAGTGCTGATGATTTATTTATTAATCCATATTTATGATCGAATTGATGGCTTTATAAGGACCCCTGAAGAAGGCTTGCAAGTGGAAACACGGCTCCTGTTGGGTTCAGTTTGATAACACAATAAACATTTTTTGATTATCTTGAAGATTGTGGATGGCTTCTTCCACTCTTGTGGACTGTCTTAGATCACTACTACTACTACTATTTAGCATTTCTATAGCGCTACAAGGCGTATGCAGCACTGCACTTGTGGATTTTCCTGGTTTGTTTGATAATTCTTACTATAGCAGCTAAGACTGCCATATGGAATGAAATCTATAAAAGAGTATGGATATGGGTCTCCTAGAGATGTAAGTGCTGGTTTCTTCATGATACTCTTCACCTGACCAAATATATGATTGCCTTTCCCTCTGACTCAGTAATGCAATCTATTTTTCACTATCATGGCTTTTAAAAGCCGAATGATACTCTTAATAAAAGTTTGGAAATTTCACTTAAGGGAAGACAAGTCTCATGATAAGAAAATTAAACCAAGAGTTATAAGGAAAGCATGAACTTAGGTCTAGGAATGTGTGAATATTAAGTTAATTTGTAGCTGCACTTCCTCAGATACTTTCACTTTCAAGATTTAGCAAGCACATTTTGAAAAGGGAAATGAAAAAAAAGCAACAGAATTCAATCTTTTAGCTCCATTTGCAAAGGCTTCTTAAAAAAAAAAAAGCCCTGAAGGTGAACGGCTGCTGAACTAGTAGATTTCACCACCATCCAACCTTTGAACAAATATTCTCCTACTGAAGTCTGAAGCAAATTTGGTTCACAAATATGGACACTTCATATCAATCAAACAAAAATGGTTGAATTTTGCATGTCATTACTCAGAACTCATCCAGCTCTGAAATCTCTGAACAATCTTGTGGTATAGTCTAGAAAAAAAGAATCAAAAGCAAAATGAGTTTTGCCAGCATGTCAGCCTGATCCTCCTCTCCTTCCCAGACCTCCAATCTCCTCCTATGGGTCTCTGAACCCTCTCCTCTAGTGTACTTCATTATACCAGCAGCAATGGTTAGCAGAAGCAAGAAATGAGCACAGATGGCGACAAAGCTCACTCATAGACTGTAAGCTACCACAAGTCACATGGGAGGCTGAGGTTGGAGGTCTACAGAATAGCAGTAAGATTCTACTATAAGCCCCCCCCCCCCCCTTTATTCATGGCCACAGGTTCACCTACGGATTTTATTTTAGCTCACACCTTTTTCAGTATGTTTATGTTTATTTTGGCCTTGATATACCGCCTTTGCTTACAGAGAGATTAAAGAGGTGTACAATAAAAATATAAAACCAGAAAGGAACTCCAATAAAGAGAGTAAAGCAGCATTCACACATAGGTAAGGAGAGCAGTGGGGAAGAGGGGACAGAGAGTAAAAGAGAGGGACGAGTACTGTGTCTCTGCTTTTACCTAAGAGGGTCGGTAATTAATTAGGAACAAAGCCAAAAGCCTTGGGTTTTAAGTTTTGTTTTAGATCTGGGCAGAGAAAGTTCACATCTGATATCTGCTGGTAAACTGTTCACAGGAAAGAAGCCACGAAGAATGTTGGCGGGTAGATTCACAGTGGGCTTGCTTGGGAGATGGTGGTACTAGGCGGTTAGAATCCAATGATCTAAGAGCACGGGAAGGATTGTACGGGATAACTAGAGAAGCCAAGTAATAAGGGTTGTTGAGCTGGAGGGTCTTATGAGTAAGGAGAAGGATCTTAAATTGTATGTGGTATGGAGAGTGGGAGCCAGTGTACTTTTGCTAACAGAAGAGTGATTGACTCAAAGCGCTTAGCCCTAAAAAAACAAGTGGTCAGCAGAATTTTGTAAGGTTTGGAGATGGCAAAGTAAGATGCTGAGGGGGCTTGGCATGCAACCCACATCCTCTTGTCTAACTAAAAGATATAGAATTTAACTATGAGCAGATGCTGATGTGAATGAAGAAAGCCAGGCAGTAGAATCGTACTCGAATGGTTGAGTGGCTTCTTCCATGATATTAATAAGAAAATATTCCACAGTGATGCAGCAAGGTGAGATGGAAATTCAAAGTGTGCAGAATTTGCATATTAATCAGGGAAAGCCCACCAGATACATACCCACCAGGGTTCTATAAGACCAGCTTCACTGTGTGCTTGTCTGAACAAAAATACCAGAATGCATTTGTGTATATTGCTCTGCATATAGCTTCGCAAAAATTTGTTGTGCAAAAAATTTTTGTGAGGCTGATATTTACGTGAAAAACAACACTGCAATTCATGTGCAGATGTGTGTTGATAATTTTGTTTTCTTTGGACACGTGCACAGAGCTGACACTGCGCATTTCGTTTTTTAAAGTTGTAGGTACTTGCTATGGTCACAGAAGAAAAATTTAGAAACTGGCATTAAATCCCCAAATCTGGCAATAAATCCTCTCAAGTATAAGAGGGTCATGGATTTGATATATACCACCTTTCTGTGGTTACAATCAAATTTGCAGGTATTTTTTCTGTCCCTATTGAGCTTACAATCTAAGGGGTCCTTTTACTAAGGTGCGCTGAAAAATGGCCTGCGCTGCTGCAGACATGTGCATTGGACACACTGGTTCATTTTTCAGCGCACCTCCAAAAAAGGCCTTTTGGGGGAGGCCGAAAATGGACGTGTGGCAAAATGAAAATTGGCGCGCATCCATTTTGGGCCAGAGACCTTAGCGCCACCTATTGACTTAGCGGTAAAGTCTCACGCCTTAACCAGGCAGTAATTGTCAGCACGTGTACAATGCTGATTAGTGCCCGGTTAGTGCCGTGCGCCGGAAAATTTCCAGCATGCCTACTGGAAGCGCGTACAAAATGAAATTACTGCCCAAGCCACGCGGTAGCCAGGCGGTAGTTCCAAATTGGAGCACATTAGGCGCGTGTAGCTGCCTATGCGGCTTAGTAAAAGGGCCCCTAAGTTTTGTACCTGGAGCAATGGAGGGTTAAGTGACCTGCCCAGTGGGAATTGAACCCAGGTCACCAGGATCAAAGCCCGCTGCACTAACCATTGGGTTACTCCTCCACTCAACTAACCCTTGTATGCTGCCTTAGACCTACCGGTGAATTTCTCACACTGTGCATGCATTAAACCCTGTTTACTTCTGTGCATTCCAGGGGAATGCCTAATGGACTCGCTACAATTCATTTTAATATAAAGCGCGCTCGTATGTACCACACAAGTTAACTTCTGTGCTGAACCCTTTTCTGCATTGTGCAAGTACACCTCACACACTTCTGCTCATGGTAGTTCTCTTCACTGGCCCCTCTGTGACTTTGCACAATTCTAGTCTATTGTTCAACAGCTCTGCGATCCTGATGAAATAAAAGCATTGAGCTATTCAGAAAGGGCAGTTTGACAGCTCAAGACCTGATCAGAACAGACCAGAAGAAGAAAAAATAATGTATTTAAAAGCAAAACATACTGAGTAAAATAGATTTAGAAGGCGTATTCTAAATTTGTCGGTACAGAGCACCACTTCTTGAAACATTAACAGCTTGCGCAATCTACCTTGATGAAAGGAATTAGTGAATGTGGATGTTTCAGTGTTAACCACATTCAATATAAATTCATTAGAACAGATTGTGCCCATTCTCATGGTTTATTTACTTTCATGACAATTCTTCAGCCCTTATCTTGTATCTGCAGCACCTACACAAAACCAAAGAATGTGGCTATTACATTAGAAGGAAAAACAGAAAAGGAAAATAGATCTCATGTTCAAAATGACAAAATCATGGTATTCTTTGAAATCCTTTGCTCATCTGTTTATATTCATTAATCTTAATGAACACATTATTGTACAATGTGTTCCTCAGCAGCTAATTACATTTTGCCAGAATCAAAACACTAACAATCATGGTTATCATTATCACCTTAATAAGGCACAATAAAGACCTTCCACAAAAATACAAGAAATTGCAATGAATATTCATGCTTCACAACATTTAAAATGCAAAATAGTTATGCTGATCAAATTAATGTCCTCATTCATTGGTTAGCAACATTATTTAAGTAAACTTTTTATGTGAATCAAAACAATGCAATTAAGCAATATTACTTGATAAAAAAGATACCTTGCAGTTCATGGCTAGTGGAGAAAAATCAAGTATTTGGCAAATGATACACCATCTGAAAGGCAATATTGCTACAGTAAACTTTTTCACTAAAGATGATAAAAGTCAAGGTAATTTTAGTAACCTAAAACATGTACAAGAAAAATGAATCATTATGCATATTCTCCTTTTTGTTAAAACAAACATGGCTGCCTCACAAGACACCAACACCTACAACTGTAGCCTCTTATGGAAGGTCTAGAAGTTCCTGAATATCCTGTGTATACATTTATTTTCCCACCAGCTTTGTTTCTGAAATACATTACTTTTTATCCAATACTGGGCCTGGCATTTACTTCACTAGTAATATAGGTTTGTTAATGTCATCTATTGTGAGGATGGATTCCCTCTTACCTTTGGGATCATTCTGTGCATCTGTGTATTGATCTTTAATAAAGGCCTTAGTTGATAGCCATTTCAACAAAGTGAAAGAAAATGCTTCCATGGTGTGTTATTCCAGGATTTCTTTTTACATTTGATAGGAATGGAACCCTGGGAAAGATTTATCTCACAATTTGCCCGTTAACTCTTGTCCATCTCCCAGGTAATTTGTTTTGACATTGCAAAACCCTAAGCATGGTCCATTTGATGCCACTGCTTACAAAAGGGAAAGGTGTATCAGCTGTCCAGCCATCAGTATGCCAAATTCACCTTTACAAACTATCAGGTTCTAAAAGAATAATCACATTTTTAAAATATATGTCTAATGTAAAGTATCTGATGTCATATATGCACAGAACAATGGATAACAGAATTGTAAACTATTTGATTGGAACAACCCAATTTCCTGGAACTAAATACATCTTCAAAAGTAAAAAGATGTAATTGTTACTAAACTATTATGCATGAGACTAAAAGGAGTGCTAAATGAGACCCACTGTTCAGAAACAGACCTTAACACCTAGGTAAAGCCCCCCCACCCCCATTCTATAAATGAGATGTGTGTGCAACTAAATTGGTTAATGAGCCAATGAGTGCCAATAACTGGGTGCTAACAATCGATCGCTGGCATTTATTGGCAACATTTTCGATATTGGTGCACATCTTGCTAAGCGCTATTCTATAAAGATCCATGCAAAAATCTTATAGCGTGCAACTCAAAGGGGGTGTGGCCATGGTAGGGTCATAGGCGGGTCAGGAGTATTCGCCAAAGATGCGTGCAGTATTACTGAATACTGGCGGTCCGTGATTAAATTACGCACCAGGATTTACACCAGGTTTCAGTTGGTACAAATCCTTATACCCAACATTCGACATGGAAATCACCTCTAAGTGTTATTCTATAAATGGCACACAATTCAGAGCGCTGTTTATAGAATAGCATTCTGCACAGATTTTGTTGGTAACTTTTTTGAGCATCATTTACTTAATCTTGTCCAAAGGGTATACAGTAATTCTATAAGGAGCTGCCTAGACTTAGAAAGCAAGCATACGCATAAATGACCATTTTCCAGCTACATGCTATTCTCTATGTAACCAATGTTCGAGAGCAGGAGAAACACCCACAGAAGGCGAGGAAACAGCTGACCCTACGGTTGTAGTAGAATCAGTCAAGGAGCAGGGCAAAGATGGCATTTCCAAGAACCATAAGAACACAAAGAATGGTAGCAAATAAAGTTTATTTCCAATCAACCAAACAGGACTTGACACAGCAGCTGTGTTGCTGCTTCCATTTCTTGCGCTCGCTGTGTGGTTTTTGCAAATACTATCTTTGCCCTCCTTGATTTATTCCTGTGTTCGATAGCACATATTTTGCATACAGGTGTTCACATGGGCAGAGCTTGGACAGATTGTGGGCAGGGTGTACATTTAAATGTGTACATTATAAAATATGATAATGCAAGCATTTACAACAGTTCTACGGCTGCTGTAAGTGATCACACCTGAAATATAGCTGCTTTACTGATCTATTATGCTAATACTTGGCTCCAAATAGGTGTCTTCTTAGCACCTAAAAATCGATGTATTGTTATAAAATTACCCTGAGCTTTAGTCTACTGAGGCTAGAGAATTATTATTATTATTATTATTTATTGCATTTGTATCCCACATTCCCCCATCTATTTGCAGGCTCAATGTGGCTTGCATAGGTTTGTTAATATTGTCATTTCAGGATATCAGATACAGTTAATAATGTGTAGTTATTAAAGAAGAGGAGAAGAAGAAGGAAGAGATTGGTTAGGGTAAATATAGGATTTGATTGTTGATACTTGAGTGGGTTGGCGAGGTGACTTAGAATGACACGTGGACGGGGAACCGCAGTAACCGCGGGGATGGGGACGGGGACAGAGCCCACAGGGACAGTGGACAAATTTTGTCCCTGTGTCATTTTCTACTTTGAAGCCTGTTAATGAACTGGACTGTTATTTATGTTTGAGTGATGCCTACAAAGATATTTTGATTTTTTTGGAAAAACAAGCAAACATACTGGCCACAACTAGCAAAGTTTGCATGGGGATCTGTACATCCTGCTACCAGCACATCTTCTAAGAAGACAATTTCTATTCCAGGAAGGACTGTGGAAGACAGGAGAGCTAGATTGAATCCTGAGATTATTGATGATGTCTTATTTATCCACAGATTAAAAAATATATAACAATGCTTTATAGGGCATATTTTTCCCCTCTAGGGCATATAGAACGGGTTGTATTTTATACCCCTGGACATTTTAACAGTGTGAATTAGGATTCCTTGGTGTAGTAGAAATCACCTATTGTTGGAGTTGGAAGGGTAGAGGGTGGTGGTGGGAAGAAGGGTTATTATAGCTGCTCATTGTTATTGTTCTCTATTTGTAATTTATACACAACAGTTGCACATCATATTGTTCCTTTTTATATTTTAATAAAAAGATTTAAATATAAAATCATAAGTGTTCGAGGCTTCTGCTGATGAGGACAGAGCCCACGGGGACGGGACGGGGACAGAACCTGCGGGGACGGGGCGGGGACGGAGACAAACTTTGTCCCCATGTCATTCTCTAACTGAGGCATAAGCTAAGGAAATATTTCTTCACTCAAAAATATGTAGATGCATGAAACAGCTTTCAGTTGCATATCATCAATACAAAGCAAAAAATGAAGAACTTAAGAACATAAATTCACAGCTACATAACAACATCAACCCTCCCTCCCCCCGGCCAATCATAGTACAAGCAAAAGGCTCTGTTGGCGCATAACCTGCCAGGTATGATGGTAAAAACAGTACAGATGAAAAATAATAATTATAGCGTGACATGACACATCCACACCAAAAGTTTATGTAAAAAGCCACAATTTCATCGATTTTCTACAAAACCAATACTGCTTGAACTTGGGATGCTGCTTTTGGTTAGGAATCAGTACTAGATCAAGAAAAGACTCCCTCCTCACCTGGGGCTGACAGCCTCCATAACATCTCTATTCCAAGTCGACTGGGGAAATGAGTCCTGACCCAGAAATCAAAATCTGATCCTCTGCAATGGCTGTATAGCACTGCTGATTCAGCCCCAGCCTGGAATCCAATTTTAGGGCCCTTAGTAAACCGGACCCTAAATAAATAACTTGTTATAAAATATACTTTCTTCTCTGATCTTGCTCACATTGAACAGAGGGTAAGGGATTAATTAAGGTCCATACACTCAGCATCATTATCCACTATGGAACACATTACCAAAAGCCGTGAAAACAACTTATGATCACCTAAACTTCCGGAAATCATTAAAAACTAACCTGTTCAAAAAGGCATACCCTACCGACCCAACTTAAATGCCTGTACCCTGCAACACAACGAAACCAAAGCTCATAATAGACATATAATAACTCTTCCTCTCTACGATTCCCTAATGTGTCTGTACACACAAACCTTATTCTACCACAACATTACTGTATTTGTTCATACCGGAATTGGCAAACACCTTTACGTTACTATGTAAGCCACATTGAGCCTGCAAATAGGTGGGAAAATGTGGGATACAAATGTAACAAATAACTGCCTGCTATATAGATCACGTTGCCTTGCTCCACATGTAAAACAGAATTTGAGAAAAAGGGGTGTGTAGATCCATGAATTAAATACAATGCCTGTTTTAGAATTTAACATTGAAGAATTGTCCTTCTACTATATAAACTAAGGGAGGGGAACAGCTGAATTAATTGAACAAGCCACAGGCTCTGAATGTGCTTCAAGCAATTTCTGAGGATTTTGCACAGGTCGAAAAGCAACATAAGTACATTTTACACCTTTAAGTCTTGAAAATAATCTCCTGAGATGCTCTTTCAGGTAGTCGACTCTCTTCTTTGTGTATGTCCTTGTCTAAGGAATGATTCTGTCCCATGGCCTGCAGCTCCTCACCTACTGCTCAAATGCTACAGCTGTTATATAGTAAGCCTATTTACATTTATTTATTCAGTTAAATCAAATTGTTTGCTGTTCCACGGAACAATAAAAGTGAAATACAATAAAAGCATTCAACCACCATGCACTGAAAATTAAAAATAATGATGTCATCATCTCACAAATCTTATAATCCCAAAGCACAGGATCATTAATCATCCCTTTTAACCTAATACAGATAAAATCACAAACAAAATAGAAATTAATGTCTACATACTATGACACGTATTTTCAAAGCACAAAGTTACATATAGGGGTATTTTTGATGACATCTAAGTCCGACTTTGAACTTTTGCTCAAAATATCCAGAATCTATGTGGCGAACACAGCAATTTTCAAAACAGCAAAATGTCTTCTTTTTTTTTTCCCGAGAATGGCACTTGCTAGATGCTTTTGTGCTCTGTATGTTTATCTTTTTGCTCCATTTTTGAACAAAAAACTGTCCAAGTGAAAAATGCACAAAATCAAGCCATTGGGATGTACGAGGAGCCAGTATTCTTAGTAGACTGGCCACACAGATATCCTAGCAGAGCTGTGAGGCACCCTTGGGGGCATTGCAGTGGACTTCACATAAAAGCTCCCAGGTGCACATCTCACCGTTATCCCCTTATATTGAATGGGGAGCCCTCCAAAACCCGTCAAAAACCTACTGTACCCAACTATACATCACTACGATAGCCCTTATGGCTGCAGGTGTCACTTATATGTGGGTACAGTAGGCTTTTGGTGGGTTTTGGGGGTTGACACTTTCCACCACAAGAGTAACAGAGTGAATTATAGGCCTCGGTTCCCTTCTGTACAGTGCACTGCACTGACCACTAGGCTACTCCAGGGACCTGCTTGCTGCTCGAATAGGGCTGACCATAACAGCTGAAGCTGTCATAGAGGCTGGTATGTACTTTTATTTATTCCACAGGATTGATATATTACAGAGGGCCTGATATATGCTTCAAAGCAGTTTACAAATGTTAAAAAAAAAAAAAGAAGAAGAAAGGAGAGACAGGAGGAAGGGATGTCTAGAGAAAAATAAAAGGGAAGTTGGGAGAAGACACTAGAAAAAAAGTGATAGGAAGTATAGAGTGTACAGAGAGACTACAGTATAAGGGAATAGGAGGCAGTGAAGTAATGGGTTTGCAGTGCTCGTTTGAAGGTGGAAATGGTAGGTTGGTCACAGATATGGTGAGGGAGGCCATTCCAGAGCTGTGGTCTCAGGTAACTAAAAGCAGTGTCACGAGTGTTGTTGAGGCAGATGACGGATAGCAGTGGTGATGTGAGAAGATTGTTGTCAGCAGATCTAAGGCAGTGGAGGAAGTGTAGGGGAATAAGCAGTCTGTTGAGGCAGAGAGGGGCGGAAGGGGATCTGGACTTATAATCCAATAGAAGTATTTTCAATTTCATGTGGACTGAAATCGGAAACCAGTGCTCGGAACGAAGAAGGGGGATGACATTATCAAAGCAACGAGCACAGTGCAGAAGTTTGACTGCAGTAGATAGAATTAACTGTAATCATTTAATGCTGTGTAAAGGAAGACTGGTAAAAAGAGAGTTACAATAATCTAAGTGTGATATGACCAGAGCATGAAGGAGGGGATATAATAGTGAAGCTGGGAAAAGGGAATGGATGGAGTGGACTCGTGGAAGGCAAGGAAGGCTGCAGGGAGAATGGAATCTATGTGAGGTTTGAAGGTCAGAATGGAGTTGAATGTGACACCTTACAATCGTTACAGAGTCCTTAAACAATAAGACTTTGCCATTCAAGGTAGGGCAGGAAGGAAGTGTGATGTGAAGACTGGAAAATACTTGATTTGCAATTGAAAATGTTAAGAAAAAAGGAGGTTGGATTTCAGCAAGGCAGAATCCTTAAGAGAGGCAGTTATTGATAGTGACAGCAGAAGACGTATCGTTAACCCTACAGAAAACCTGAATATCATCTGCATAGCAGAAAGGAGAACAGGCATGATTCTGAATTACAGTGAGGAGAAGGGCAAGGAAGATGTTAACAGAGCAGGTGCAAGTATGGATCCTTGAGGGACACCAGAACAAAGGGGGGGAGGGACTGGGTAGTCTCACGATTGAACAAGAGGTGATAGAATCAGTCAGAGAGATAGTTGGAAAACCAGAAGATGGTGCCAGATATGCCAATAAAACAAAGTCGTTGAAGCAACAGCGCGTGGTCGACAAAGTTGAAAGCAGAAGACAGGTCAAGAGATACCAAAATCACCAAGAAGCGTTGGTCCAGAGAGGTGCAAATTAAACCAGAAAGGGAAAGAAGTACGATTTCAGTGCTGTGGTTGGGATGGAAACCTGCCTGGATTAGGTGCAGGATGTTGCTGGATTCAATGTGCTGAATAAGTTTGTTAGTGGACAATTTTTTTTTCAAGGATTTTAAGGAAGGGTAGGGTAGAGATAGGATCTTTGGGGTGGGGTGGGAGGGGTCAGTGACCACTGGAAGCGTAAGGGGGGGTCATTCCTTTCACACCTGGACTACTGTAGCGGGATTTAACTGGATGTCATGACTATCTACTACGAAAACTCCAGATGCCCCAGAACACGGCTGCTAGGTTAATACTAGGCAAATCGCGCTTTGCCCATGCACGACCATTGCATTTTGACCTGCACTGGCTCCCAGTCAAAGATCGCATCATCTTCAAAGCCTGCTCTTTAACGCACAAGATCGTATACGGAGAGGCCCCTGGAAACATGCACGACCTAACTGATCTGCCCCCAAGGAATGCTTTCACAACATCACGCAACTTTCTCTGTCTTCATTATCCCAGTAAGAAAGTCAGATACAAACATATGTTTGCTTCGTCTTTCCCATATACCAGTGCTAAGTCTTGGAATGAACTGCCGAAGCAATTAAAAGGGATATTAGACCATCAATTATTTAAGAAGTTCTTAAAGACATTCCTATTCATGAAAGCCTATTCCTTAACGAATCCCACCATTTGACTCTCCCGTTGTGGTTTGAAGTGGGACTCTTACCCACTTGCTCTTGTTGGACAGTTTTTCCTTCCCATGTCTTTTCTGTGAATTCCTCCTGACTCTGTCATCCTATGTTTATACCTTCTTTTATTGTAATTTTTCTTGAGCTACTGTACACCACATTGTGCCTGCACTTGTGGGAAAATGTGGGATAGAAATGCACTAAAATAAATAAATACATTTCTCCAGTGGTTATCATGTCATTTAGGCCACTTTTTTGTGGCTTATTTGTTATTAAAACAGGTCTAGCTCAAACCATCTTAGTTTTAGTCCTGGACATTTTTGTTTTGTTCCATTATGTCCCTAAAGAGTTAGGAACGTCCTAATCTCACCTCAACATGCCCCCTTGTGATTTGGACGCACTGCAACAAAATGCATAGATAAAGGTCTGCAAAATAGGTTTCAAAAATAGCAATTTGAATGTTTTGGCAAGCAAAATGTCCAAATGTTCTTTATGCCACTTTTCAAATGTTTTTCTCTTTTGAAAATGAGCCCCATCACAACCTATGGATTGAGTGCTTTGAAAATGAGCCATGATATGACTTTAGGTGCGGAGCAACTATAAAGAGCCACAATATGAGCTGACTTATTAGTTCCAAGCTATTATCATTCACAAACAAAAATTGATATTAATCACACAGGACAACACACACTAATATCTATAATAAAAAAAATTTAATTTTTGGCAAAGCAAAATTTTTTATATGCACAAAAAATCTAAGCTTAAATTTTAGTGAGAACCCATAAAATATTAACTTCATAGCAGGCACATTATGAATGCACTCACTTGGTTTGCAGCTTGTCATGTCATAACAGCTTGTCTGCATTATGATATTGCGAGCTATGCCACTGGTAGGATAACCACTGGCATGATCTATCAAGGTGGATAGGTCTCAGCTGAGGTGCCAAACTAAGACAAGACATATATCTGGACAGCAGCAGTATGGAACAGTGTTGGCGGCGGAGGATCACATTCTTGTGACAATGGCAACACCAGCACTGCCTGTGCAGAAGAAAGGCCTGGCAATCAACTTCTATATCTTGCCACAAACACTCAGTGGATAGTTACAATGAAACAAATGTCAATATATTACTGGAGAATGAGCCCCTCAGGTTATAAGGCAATTGATGGGCTACTAGCGAAGAGCTTAAGACTCCTCAGAGTAAAACCTGAATTTCTGAAGTGGATGGAACAAAGCCTTTGGTATGTCTGCAGCTTCTGATTCTGATTTCATGAGCAGCTACATCAGCAGTTAAAGACACTTACATATTGGGACATGGAACATATGAAGCTCAAACCAAGAAAAGCTGGATATGATCAAGAAATGAAACACACACAACTTGATCTGTTGGGTGTCAGTGAACTGAAATGGACTGACATTGAGCACTTTTAATTTGATGATTACATGCTGGAAATGAAACAAAAAGAAGAAATGGTTTACATTTATAATTATGAAGAACCTTGCAAGAACTGTAATGTAATACACAATGCAGACCATGAACATTTAATTTCTGTTCATCTACAAGGAACACCCATCCATACAACTATTATTCAGTTATGCACACCAACAACAGATGCAGAAAGGGACAATGTTGATCAATTCTATGAACAAGCACAAGCTGAAATTGACAGAAAATGCAAAAAAGATTTACTGATAGTCATGACTGACGAATGCAAAAGTTGGGAACAACGAGGATGGCCAAGTGGCTGGAAAACATGGGCTCAGCAACAGGAAGTTTGAAAATGTTTGATAGAATTCTGCAAGTCCAACAATCTGTTCATTTCAACACCTTCTTCCAGCAACACAAGTGGTGACTATACAAATGGACTTCGCCCAATGGATTATACAAACATCCTTAAACAGGGAAGGGGAAAATATGCAGCCCGTTGTACACCTTTGCCAATTTTCATTCTGTTTCTCTTTGTTCCATTTGAACTACTGCTTCTTGATCAATGTAAGAACTCTTGAAAGGGTGAGGGCAAACTGGTCCTTTATCTTTTAGAATGGCTGGGATTTAGGTGGGCCATCTAAGACCACATGAGGTCAGAGTTAAAAGGTTAAGGAGAGCCATAAAGTACTGTTATCTGTCTCTTCTATATCCAACAAGTTGGCTGAGAGCTCTCTGAACTTATGTATGCATGCAAATGGATCTTAGGGCTGTCACAATGTGGATGCCTTACCTATATCTTTTGATGGCACTTACGGAATGCATGGAAAGAGGAGAATTGGGTTCAGATGTTGCTTTCCCAGTCCATTAGATCCACCCTAGTGACACCTGAATCTGAAGTACACTGACATCTGGGCACCTTCCTGTTATAACCACAGGGATATTGGGACAAAAGCAGGGCTTCAAAGCTGTACAGAGAGAGTCACAAGTGTCAGACTCAAAGAATTTCAAGAATTCGAGCTGAATCAATAAATGCTTAGACAGCTGTTCATAGTGAAGTCCCCAACCACAACAGCAGTAATTATGGGAATAAGTCTGGCTGTTCTCAAGCTAATGGATTCCATGAGAATACCATCAGTACTAAACCCTGTATCAAGCAAAGTAACTCCAACCCATTCCACCATATCTGCTCCATGCAGGCCACACAGGAGTTCAAATCAGAAATTAAAAGGTTGCAGGGCCTGTCTACAGTAGTTCCCCTTACAGAGGGCTTTATTGAGGGACTTAGCTCTCATCTGCTGCTAGGATTACCAACCCAACAAGGCTGATCCAGTTCTAGGTGTAACCTGTTCCATGCAAGGACTTGTATTCTTGCTTTTCTTATGGAATGCAACTGAGAAATGAGAACATCAAGTCTGGGACTGGACTGGATGAATCCTTTCGGGTGAATCTGGATCCAGTTGACAACCCTACTTGCAGCCTCCTTGTGCTCACTGAAAACCTGTCTTGCAAACTGTGGGAACCAGCTGAGGCCGGGAGATGCACTGAACACATGCAATGAAACATTTGCGCACAATCGTAGCAAAGGCAAGAACTTGTGGGTGGCCATTTACAGTACAACTTTAACTGTACAATAGTGATAGCAAAGGTTTGTCATCTCACATTTTTGCTAGGAAAATCATTCATTCTGGGTGCACAAAGACTGAATTATTTCTGAAGTGTTCAAATATGTTCATACTCTTGTGAAACCCCTTCATCTTACTATTAGCCCATTCCCTTCAGTCATGGATTTTTCTAAAACTGAAGAAAACGGATCTGCACCTCTTTTAGGAGAAAACAAAATTGTCCCCTTGAGCAGGCCTTGTTGTCCCAGATTGTTCTGGACAGAATCAATCAACCACTGAAATCTTTAAATTTGCATTCTAGGTATTATAATCAATTCCACGTCAGCAATGGAAAAGAATTATCACATTTGGTGCATGCTTGCTTTGCTCAACTGCACACAATTCACAACTTATGGTATTTGAAAATGAAGAGTACTCATTCTTATAAAGCAGGGGGAAGCTATAAATCAGTTTCTAAAGGCTTCCAGCTAGTAATTTCAACTATCAGAAACATTTTTAAGAAATGGAACCTATAAGGCACTATTGAAGTTTAAGCGAGATTTGAAACACCAAGAAAAATCTCTCAAAGAACTGCTCAAAAACCGGTCAGATCTGCCAACCAAATACACAGATCACTACAAACAGCCTACTGAAAAGTTTAGCTGACACTGGACTACCCATAGACATTGGAAGGGAGGGGCCATCAAAACTGTCCTCCCCAGGTGCCCCTTCTTCTAACTGCCCTGCATTTAAAAATAATATGAAGAGCATTGGGAGTGTCTCTTTTTGCTGCTGCTGCTCTGCCTATCCTCTGTTGGGTCTGGCAGCCTGCACCACATGCAAATTCAAGTCAGAAACTAATTAGTTTTAGTTTCATAAAACAGGAAGTAGTGAGTCTCTGACTTGAAGTTGCATGGTATGGTATGGTGCCCCACCAGCCAGACCAAATGGAAGATAGGCAGAGCAGCAGCAGCAAAAATATATGTTCCCAATGCTCTGCAAATGATTTTTAAATGCAGGGCAGCAGGAGAAAGAGGCTGGGGTGGAAGCAAGCTGGAGCAGGGGGCAGATGGGACAAGGGGACTGGGTCTTGGAAATGGCTGATGATAGAAAAAAAAGGGCTGATGCTGGTAGATGGTAGGGGTAACAGATATGGTCCAATGCTGGGGGTAGATGCAAGAAGGGACTGATGCTGGGGCAAGGAGAAAGGGCGGGTCAGAGCTATTAGAAGGGTTGGGGATGGGAGTAGGAGAAGGGATCTAATGCTAGGCATCAGAGAAGAGGACTGCGATCTAACAATGGGCAGATGGGATATAAAGAGTTTGAAAAGAATGTTTTTGTAATTCCGCTTCTGTTCTGTACCTATTGCTAGGAGTTTCATTGGTTGATTCGTGAATGTTCCATGTGAATGAATAATTATTTATTTATTTATTGTTCACTTATATCCCACATTTTCCCACTCATGCAGGCACAATGTGGCTTACAAACATTAAATAAAATACAGAATAGGAAAACTTAGAAGAATATACAAGGAGTATGCAGGGGGAGAAGCATCTAACAGGGCGAACTAGCAGGGTAGGAGCCAGGGAGGGTGCATCAAGCAGCGGTATAAAGTGAGGAGTAGGTCTTGGCAAAGAAGTAGGTCTTCAACAACCTCTTGAAGAGGGTGTGGTCCGCTTGAGTTTTAAGGTGTTGCGGGAGAGAATTCCAGTGCTTAGGACTCCAATAGCGTAAAGACGAGGCAAAGATCCTCTTGTACTTGACACCCTTACAGTTTGGGAAGTGAAGGTGGAGGAAGGAAAGAGCAGCAGGATTGGCATTCCTGGGCGGGAGGTCGATCAAGGGGTGCATATACTCCGGGGCAAACCCATAGATAATTTTATGGGTCAAGGAGCAGAGTTTAAAGGCAATTACACTCTATGGAGGCAAATGTATAGCTGGGTGCCACAATTTAGGCATGCCACAATGCCATTAAAGAATAGTAGCCTAAGTAGGCACTGATGCATGTAAACATAGGTGTGAACAGTTATACCACATCTATGGTAGGTGTAACCGTTAATGCCTAAGTGTGGCAAGCAGGGGCGTAGTTACGTGGGGCCTCGGGGGCATGGGCCCCCATAGATGTGGCCCTGCCCCCCCCCCCCCGCTGCCGACCCTCTCAACCCCCCTCACGCCGACAACCCTCCCCCGCCATCAGGTACCTTTGCTGGCGGGGGTCCCCAACCCCCACCAGCCGAAGTCCTCTTCTCCGGTGCGGCCGCATTGCTGATCTGCAAGCAAGGCTTCTGTTTCTGTGAGTCTGATGTCCTGCACGTTGCTTGCAGATCAGCAACGTGGCTGCACCGGTGAAGAGGACTTTGGCTGGTGGGGGTTGGGGACCCCCGCCAGCAAAGGTACCCGACAGTGGGGGGAGGGTTGGCTGCGGCAGGAAGGAGGGATCGAAAGGGTTGGTGCTGGGGGGGGGGGGTCAAAGATGGTGGTGGTGGCGGCGGGTCAAAAATGGTGGGGGGGGGTCGGCAGTGCAGGGGGGGCTAAAATGTGCCCCCTCACCTCGGGCTCTGCACCCCCCTCCCACCGAAGTCTGGCTACACTCCTGATGGCAAGTAACTTACAGTATTCTGTAAGTTACACATTTACATGGGAACCAAGTGTATGCTCCTTGCACTTATGCACTAAGGGGTCCTTTTACTAAGATGTGCGAATGGATTTAGGGCGCACTAATAAATTAGTGTGCAGCCCACAGGTATACAATGGGCTGCGTGGCATTTAGCCTGTGCTAATCTTTAATGCACACTAACCCTCAGATTGTGTATAGCATGACTTAAGTTGCACATGCAAATCCAATCGTATTCTGGATTTATGTGCGCAACTTAATTAATGAAAAAGCCAATCAGCACCGATAATTGCCACTTATCAATTATTGCCACTAATTGGTATTCATTAGAATTTAAGCATTTTCTATAACGTGATATGTGCAAATTCTAAATTGATTAGTTAAAAAGCGGCATGGAATGGGTGGGTTGTAGGTGTTTCTAAAATCGATACGTGCAGTTACAGAATACACCCGTCTGCGTGTAATTTAGGCGGCAGCACTTATACAAAGTTTTACTTGGTGTTAACTGCCCACGACTAAATTTAGTTACGCGGATGGGCATTCAGCGTATTCTATAACTGCATGGAAATTTAGGCTTATTCTATAAAGTACACCTAAATTTAGGTGTACTTTATAGAATACATCTAGGCATATTTTGTTTTGGTGTCAATTTTTTAGGTGTACAATATAAAATCTAGTCCTAAATCCAAACTCAAACTTGTTTGGGATAATGTGGAATATAAATGTCACAAATAATAAAATTAGGCACCTTAGTAAAAAAAACTCTAGGCAAGTTGTGCACATATATTATATAAATAGTGTTTTAACACGTGCACATGTGCATAAGTGCTTCTATAACACACATACACAAATTGTGCTAAAAGTTATAGAATTAGGAGGTATATGATTTACATAAAATTGGCTAAATATAAATTGGTGCGGGAACTCAGAAACTGAAGGTGGGGCTGGGGGCAGAGCTGGGTTCCCCCAAACTAATAGGCTTTCTGCTGCCCCTGGGGACGGGAGGGAAGAGAGAAGGTGCTAGACAGGAGGGAAAGGGTCAAAGAAAAGAGAGAGAGGAGATGCTGGTTGGTTCTAGATGATGGTGGGGGGAGGGTTAGAGAAGGGGAGACAGGAGATGCTGGACGGTTCTAGATGATGGTGGGGGAAGGGTTAGAGAAGGGGAGAGAGGAGATGCTGGACAGTTCTAGATGATGGTGGGGGGAAGGGTTAGAGAAGGGGAGAGAGGAGATGCTGGATGGTTGGGAGGGTGCCAACTGATAGGCTGCGGGGGGGGGGGGGGGGGGGGAGGCTACCAGAAACCCTAGCATTGGTTCTGAAACTACCTGGCTGCAGGTCCTCAGTATAGCAATAGAGTGGAGAAGTAGCCTAGTGGTTAGAGCACCAGGCTTGACATCCAGGGGTGCCTGGTTCAAATCCCCGGACATACGCAGCGCTTCACACTTGAACATGGAGAGACAGTCCCTGCTCAATAGAGCTTACAATCTAATTATGACAGACAGACAGACAGACAGACAGGACAAGAGATAAGGGTTAGGACAGACAGGACATATCAGGGATAGGGGACCGTTGAAGGTTTAGGTTTAGGAGTTAAAAGCAGCATCGAAGAGGTGGGTTTTTAGCCTAGATTTGAAGATGGCCAGAGATGAGGCTTGGCGTACCGGCTCAGGAAGTTTATTCCAGGCATATGGTGCAGCAAGATAGAAGGAATGGAGTCTGGAGTTAGCGGTAGAGGAGAAGGGTGCAGATAAGAGATTTGCCCAGTGAGCGGAGTTCCCGGGGAGGAGTGTAGGGAGAGATGAGAGTGTAGAGGTATTGAGGATCTTGGGCAAGTCACTTAATTCTCCATTGCCTTAGGTATAAAATTAGATGGTGACCTCCAGGGACAGGGAAAATACCCAGTGTATCTGAATGTAACTCACCTTGAGCTACTACTGAAAAAGGTGTGAGCAAAATCCAAATAGATGCAAAAATAAATAAAACATTGTTTACACAATAACCTGCATGATGGAGTTGAGATTATGGTCTCATCACAAAAGTCATTGTCTAAAATACAGTGGGGGAAATAAGTATTTGATCCCTTGCTGATTTTGTAAGTTTGCCCACTGACAAAGACATGAGCAGCCCATAATTGAAGGGTAGGTTATTGGTAACAGTGAGAGATAGCACATCACAAATTAAATCCGGAAAATCACATTGTGGAAAGTATATGAATTTATTTGCATTCTGCAGAGGGAAATAAGTATTTGATCCCTCTGGCAAACAAGACCTAATACTTGGTGGCAAAACCCTTGTTGGCAAGCACAGCGGTCAGACGTCTTCTGTAGTTGATGATGAGGTTTGCACACATGTCAGGAGGAATTTTGGTCCACTCCTCTTTGCAGATCATCTCTAAATCATTAAGAGTTCTGGGCTATCGCTTGGCAACTCGCAGCTTCAGCTCCCTCCATAAGTTTTCAATGGGATTAAGGTCTGGTGACTGGCTAGGCCACTCCATGACCCTAATGTGCTTCTTCCTGAGCCACTCCTTTGTTGCCTTGGCTGTATGTTTTGGGTCATTGTCGTGCTGGAAGACCCAGCCACGACCCATTTTTAAGGCCCTGGCGGAGGGAAGGAGGTTGTCACTCAGAATTGTACGGTACATGGCCCCATCCATTCTCCCATTGATGCGGTGAAGTAGTCCTGTGCCCTTAGCAGAGAAACACCCCCAAAACATAACATTTCCACGTCCATGCTTGACAGTGGGGACGGTGTTCTTTGGGTCATAGGCAGCATTTCTCTTCCTCCAAACACGGCGAGTTGAGTTCATGCCAAAGAGCTCAATTTTTGTCTCATCTGACCACAGCACCTTCTCCCAATCACTCTCGGCATCATCCAGGTGTTCACTGGCAAACTTCAGACGGGCCGTCACATGTGCCTTCCGGAGCAGGGGGACCTTGCGGGCACTGCAGGATTGCAATCCGTTATGTCGTAATGTGTTACCAATGGTTTTCGTTGTGACAGTGGTCCCAGCTGCCTTGAGATCATTGACAAGTTCCCCCCTTGTAGTTGTAGGCTGATTTCTAACCTTCCTCATGATCAAGGATACCCCACGAGGTGAGATTTTGCGTGGAGCCCCAGATCTTTGTCGATTGACAGTCATTTTGTACTTCTTCCATTTTCTTACTATGGCACCAACAGTTGTCTCCTTCTCGCCCAGCATCTTACTGATGGTTTTGTAGCCCATTCCAGCCTTGTGCAGGTGTATGATCTTGTCCCTGACATCCTTAGACAGCTCCTTGCTCTTGGCCATTTTGTAGAGGTTAGAGTCTGACTGATTCACTGAGTCTGTGGACAGGTGTCTTTCATACAGGTGACCATTGCCGACAGCTGTCTGTCATGCAGGTAACGAGTTGATTTGGAGCATCTACCTGGTCTGTAGGGGCCAGATCTCTTACTGGTTGGTGGGGGATCAAATACTTATTTCCCTCTGCAGAATGCAAATAAATTCATATACTTTCCACAATGTGATTTTCCGGATTTAATTTGTGATGTGCTATCTCTCACTGTTACCAATAACCTACCCTTCAATTATGGGCTGCTCATGTCTTTGTCAGTGGGCAAACTTACAAAATCAGCAAGGGATCAAATACTTATTTCCCCCACTGTATGTTAAAGAAAACTTTCATAAGCCTGAAACATTTTGAAATAATAAAACAAAAACTGAACAGTTTGGCCACAACCACACAAAACATATTTGGCGGAAAAAAAGATGAAGCATTTGAAGAAATGAACACCTTTCCAACACTTATTGAAAGGCTGGGTACGTGTCTCTTTGAGCCTTGCAGGCTTTGCTGCACCCTGTGCAAGAATTCTGAACCCAGGACTGCACTGAGTTGATCTGTGCTCTGCAGCATTGAACTCCTGTCTCTTTTCAAAGTGTTCTGGGCAAAGGAGATTACTTAAATATAAATACCTTTCCTGAAATTTGATCTGTTGGCCACTAGAGAGTGCTCTAGAATAGCCGTTCAAAGCTAAAGTAGTTGCTGTTGGGTAATATTTGCTGTGAGGGACTCTGGCCTACAAAGCTAAGTGAAAGTAATTAGGAAATTAAGCTAGGAATGGAGAAAGAAAAACAGACAGCTGAGAAAGAAGAGTCTGACAGAAACAGAGGCTGAAATATTTCCTGGAAGATAGAGTTCATGCTTCTGACTAGATAGCCAAGAGGCTGGTAAGGGAGTATCCATTTATGACTGTAGTTGTAAGGTTGGGTGGGGAGGGGGGAACAGTTTTGCCAGTTCATGGAAGCAGAGGTTGTTTTCTCACTTCATTAATTGATGCTGGCTTCTATTTAGCTCCTCACATGCATGCATGGCACGCGCTGAGGATTCAGACTGTAGAACTGAGATGTGACCTGCAAATAGTGAAATAATGAAAACTGTGCCTGCATTGCATGCCTCATCTCTGGGAAGGTAACGGAAGTCAAGTCCCCACCTAAAAAAAGCTTACTGAAGGGAACAGTACCTCACAGGCCCCCTCTGTATACAATTAACATTCATGCAGTTTCCATGCATGTTCTCAACAATTACATTTCTCTGAGCATCACATCACTGCAGGCTTTTCAACAGAAAGTCGAAAATAGAGTAAAAGTCCTCAGGTTCCACTTCTCAGCACTCGGATCTACAGCAACATTGTAATTTAATCTGTATTGTCCCTCGAGACTCACCGTGATGAGTTGCTCTCTGCCTCTGACATTGTCTTAGGCTATACACACTCAAACAAAGATGTACGAGCAATTTTCAATGAACAATTCTGTTTTTCCTGGCCAACTTCTCTTGGCAAGTTTTAAAAGCAAGCATACCAAAGGCTCAGTTCACTAAAACTTTCTCCTGTTCTTTGTCTATAGGGACAAAAGCTTAGTAAATCTGTCTCTGAGGTTCCCGACAGGTTGTGAGTCAGAGGTGGATGCTTTACTCTTTGCTTCCTCTGCTGAATGGGAACATATGGCTTTATTTTCAATCCTGAGTCCATTATGTTTGCATTTTAGTTTGTATATATTGCCTAAGGGTGACTATCATTAGGCCTTTTTATTTGCATATTAGAATAAATCAACAGCAAAAAGAAACAAATAAAACAGACATTTTTGCTTTTCTCATGCCTGCCTCAACTACCACTGACAAGTATGACAGTTGGAGTTTATTAAATCCCTGAGACAGACTTTATGTCCAATCTTTTTGGAAACTGGCTGAACTGTAAGTGGAAAATCGGAATTGCTGGTCTTTACGCAGGTACAGCAACAATCATCTCGAGGGCCTCTCTATTTATTTTAGAAGGCCAAAGATGTCAGACCTCTGTTTTGTTTCCTGCTGGAGCAGAAAAGAAACTTCTTTAGCCATCTTGTTGAGACTTTAGATATGAAATGGCCTTACATGGAGGCTCATTCCTCAACAGTGGAAGAGAAGGGTCAGAAGGAATTCGTATAGATCTCTCCTCCTCATTGGGCTGAGGAAGGCAGTTGAATGTCAAAGAGGTCTTGGAACTGAATCCAGAGAGGCTACAGGAAGTAGATGCATACGAGGCAGACAATGCGCTATGATTCTCTCTCTCTCTCTATGCAGGAGTCAGGTCAGAGGAGTGAGATAGTTCTTTAGGCTGCAGTGGCAAAGGAACCCCAGATAAGTTTGGTTTTTTTTTGTTTTGTTTTTTTATAACCCTTGACAAAAATCCATAAATATGAAGAAAACACCGAGAATGTTCTCGAATCTGCAAAGATGGTGAAGATGAAGAGTCATTTGCCACCCTAACACCGATGTGGAAAGAGCAGGTTGTTGTGCAACAGACCACGCAGAAGTGGGTCGGTCCATGCTGAATGTCTTTCACTGTGTCAGATGTCTCTACAGAAAAGATACTGGCACTGCACTATTGGTGTTGTGTAGGGAAAGAGTCCATTCACTCTCTCTCAGCAGGAACATATGCGCTGGTAAACTTGTGGTCAGGGTTGATACAAACAGCTTTCCTTCAGGTATTTGCAGGCACCCTAGAAGCAGCAGGACTGAGAGCCTGGAAAACGTTGGGATAAGTCAATCTACCATTACCCTTGTCTGGTGGTTCCCAACGGTGATGGTCTTTTAGTGAAAGATTCTTAACTGGCCTGCACAGCAGGACCTGCTTTCTGAGTAGAGGAGGCTTCCTTGTGCAATTTTTTGAGGAACAGTTTGTTCTCAGCTTGAAAATACTCCCGAAGGTGATTAAGATTCTCTCTTTGCGCTCTCAATGACATCCATGCACAAGGCTTATAGTCCTAATCATGGTCAGGACTGAGATATGGGAGAGTTCCAGCCCAGTGCCGTTGGATGACATCACCCCACTAGTGTGCCTAGCTCAATCCTGCTTGTCAATGGAAAATTACCCATACGCTGTATTAGAATTATATTAAAATAGCTCACAGTACCATAGGTTCAGAGGACGTAGGGTGACCATCTCATTCTGTCAACTTTTCAGGTTTCAAAACGAGAGTGGAGGATTTTGATCTTTCGTTTTAAAAACATGCCCACCAACCATTTTCTCAAGTACAGCAAGGTCCTTTGCAAAATAAAGTTAATTTGTGGCAAAAGGAACAACAATAAACACAAGTGACGGCAAATCTGTTAGCAGGTCATTTGAAATAAAATGCAGCCTAAGGACCTTGTCAACGTTCCCCCCGCCCCCCAAACTGCAGCCAAATCAAGACACCAGGAGACAAGTTATCATACCTCCACAAATAGATGGATTTAACCAGCCCACTAGCCCTTTCCAGCCATAGCTCAAAAGCATTAATAAAACTGTGTCAGGAAGAATGTAAGCTGCTGCTCCCAAGGATAAGGTCAATAAACTCTAGCTGTATATCAAGGTTTTTTTTTTTTTTTTTAAGGAATAAGGGGGATGAAGGGGATATTCCTCTAAGTCTACCTTAATGGTAAAAATATTTTGGCTTGTAACAGCATGTGTCCATTAACAGCCCACACCATGTTGACACAAAAGAGCCCTACAGAGTAGCCCAGGGAGAGATAGAATACTTGTGGGTCTCCCTTGCAACATATTTCATTAGCTTGTTTACCTTCAGCAGCCCACAGGAAGGTACAAAGCAGCAAGGCATTCTTCATATCTCAGAAAGGTAATTAGACGGCTGATGAAGAATCCCCAAGCGCTCACCTTGCTGTCAGATTAGAGGTCAGAACTATCTGATCTTGCTTTACCGATTCAATCTGTGATAACCAAAGCAACATGTATTTTAAAGATAGCGAGACATCAGTATTGCAAACGCCATGGGGGAAAAAAAATAATAATGAAACACCTAGCCAAATGCAAGCTCTCCTCAAGAGAACAGACTCAGGCCTGGGTTAGAATAACTTGTCCAGTGGTCACTGAAAGTATACTGTCATCTACGATTCTTACTCATAGCCTATCATTTCACACATAATGATATCTCAGCTTTACCATCCTGAATGCATGATTTTAATAAATCCCTAGAAGAGCTCCGGCACTCCATGCCTGGGTCTGTAATGCACATATTCACTTCTGCAGGACCCACTCAATTACACCTCCGTGGTAGCCAGCAATCTTTTTAACGCTGTTCACAGTATTCATCTCCTTGACATAATGAAGACCTATGGGACAGAAGCTACTCTTTCTGAAAGCTTCTATTTTTTTTCAGAGCATGAACTGTCTATGCTATTATGTTGCATATAGGGTCATCCATGAGTCTACGTGGATATATCTATATATATTATTTTATTTGTAAAATAGAAATTTTTTAAAGTTTGCTCTTCTGCCACCTAGTGGGCTGAACACTACTTGCTGTGGGATCATTGAATTGTCTTGTCAAATCAGTTAACAGTATTGATCATTTATACTTTTTTGTTGTACTGGTTAAAAATGATTGTTCTCTTGTGGCTAAACACATTACATTTCCATTTAAAATTAATCTGATGTTAATACTGAAAAAGTCAGGAAATTTGGCCACCAGAAAAACACCCTCAAGACCTCAAGACACATACTCTCACTCTCTCTTTATATATATATATATATATATGTATATAGGCAGATACAGTAATAAAAGTGAGAGAGTCTAGGCATGGTAGATACATGGAGGAGAATAAAGCAATGTTCTTTAAACACATCAGCTGTTTCACTTTTTCTCTGAACTGTGAGTCTCCAAGAAGTCTCTGTTAATTTGGAGTGAACATCTTCATGCAAACTGGAACCTTGCAACCATACCAGATGTCACTGAATGACTGTTTTTTTTTTGCACGTGAACCTGGCTTGTCAACTTTTTGTGACATGCAGATGAAGTTCCACAATGAGCCTCTCTGCTTTCCCCCATCCATCCACAGGCCGCCCATGGTTGAAGTTCCTGAACAAACTTTTTGAAACAGCAGTCTTGCATGATTTTGCACTGGCCTGATGAAGAAATGTTAATTCTTCATGCACATTAAAAATAAAGGGCTAGATTCTATATATGGTGCTTTAAAAAATCCATGCGGAACTAAGAGTATTCTATAAGATATAGGCACAGTGTATAGAATAAGCTTAGTCGATACTGTAACGCCTAAATCTATGCGTGTCCATTTACACTAATAAAACCTGGTGTAATTCTATGCGCGTAGATTTGGGTGCACTGACCCGTATTCTGTAATTATGTGTGGAAATTCTGGAATGCCCATAAAACACCCATAAGCATGCTCCTTTTAAGCTATGCGCATCCAATATGAACTGTGCGCTTTGCAATTTAGGCACAGTTCTTTATAGAATACGCTTAGCGATTTCCACGCATAAATTGCGATTCTTGCCAATTAGTGCTCGTTATTGCTTGTTAAGTGCTGTTACAAACGCTGATTACCTTGCTACGCACATATCTCCGTGCGGAATCTATGCACCATCTATAGAATCCGGGGGGAGGTAATCCTGCAGTTCTGCTGTAGAACTTTATTTTTATGAACTTGTTCCATAAAGATAGTAAGAAAATTTTATATCTAAAATAAAATACATATATGTATTTCAGTGGACTAATACAGTGCCATTACATCATTTAAAATAACTTTGGAAAATTCAGTTAGACAATGGCAATCCAGTCAGGTTTGGTAAGATTATTATTGACCCTAGTAAAACCACTTCCCTACCAAAAAAAATCTATTTGAAGAATTGACAGTGCCTAGAGATGGACCCTGTTCGTTCAATAAGTACTACTACTACTTATCGTTTCTAAAGCGCTACTAGACGTACGCAGCACAGCATTTTTCCTCTCTTTGCAACAGCATTTCTGGATATATCAGTTTTAAAAAACATAAACTGACTATGATCAACAGTGATCATTTCTGAGCCCAATGCTTACTAAAAGAACATCTACTGGAAGGCACTTGTTTTCCCTTGAATCTTTAAACTAGCTTTATGTGAGGCCCTGTGAACTCTGGAACTGCTCCCTCTCTTCCTTTCTAAACTCATCACCACAGGAGTCTTGATGCTCACTTTAAAAGGCATTTTCATGACTACAGCAGGGCACAAACTGCCTTTTCTAAAAACTATAAACTTAAATTTATGCGCATATACCCTGTATGTGGGCACTTCTATAAGCGGGTGCCTTCTTTTAGGTGTTCCAGTATCACACACAATTACATTACAGAATACTAGCAAAACCAGAAATTGATATTTAGGTGCCTGCAGTTACAGCAGCCGTAGACCTGGTGTAATTATGGGCATCTATGTGCATCAAGAGTGTGCATAACTTACAGTATTCTATAAGTTATTCAAGTAACTGGGAGCCCTGCCTATGTCCAGCCCATGCTCCATATTGTTTCCTAATATGATTCACCATCAATTTTAACTAATTAAGATGCTGTACTAATAAGTACATTGATTATATCTTCTTTAATTTTGTCTAAGTTATTAATTTAAGTGAATGTTAAGTCATTTTGAGGCTACCTGCTTTGATTATACTTGTACAATTTTGATTTTTGTGTAATACTTTATTATTAGTGTTTGATAGTATACTCTGGCTAGTCACACATTTTTCTCTGTTAGTCCCTTTTTATATATTTTTATAAATATTTATATTTGTTATATGAATAGTCTCTTTTGTTTTGCTTTTGTGTTTATTATATTTACTGTAGTATGTAGATTCCTGATGCAGGCCCAATAGGCCGAAACATAGCCCATGTCAAGTCTTGGGTGATAAACATTTGGACACTTCAACATCTGGATATTTTTTGAGTCACTTTTGCCGTGTTTGTGTTTATCCAGCCAATGCTCCATTCACACTTACACCCTCTTGCAGTTAAGCACTATCCCCTGGATTTTATATTTGGTTTCCAAATTGGGCTTGTGCCCAAGATGTACGTGTAAATTAATTAACAAGCCCTTAACTATAATAATCGAGTGCTAACAACCAATTATTGATGTTAATTGGCACTGCTTAAAATCTGTGTTCATCTGACTGCATGCTATTCTATAACACTGGGCGCCTAACTCTACTAGGGCATAACTCAAAAAAGGTCATGGCTATGGGTGTGTCAAGGACATTCTGAAAAGTTGAGCATGGAATTATAGAATACGGCCTCGGTGTGCAGCGGTGGGTGGGCACATGGGTGGAAGTCACACTTAACTTATAGAATACTATTAAGTAAAGCAGCAATTAGGCACTAACACTTACACCAGCTCCATAGCTACTGCAAGTGCTTTGTCTAATTTTTAGAGGTCTAATTAGAAGCTCAAGTCAACGTCACAATGAAAAGGCAATTTACATCAAACATATAAAGCAAAATATACACTTCTCAAACAAAGGCCCAAACAGGAACCTCTAGTTTTATATAGAATTGGGTGGGAGAAAACACGCTGAAATATGGTGGCTGTTCCCACCAGTGGGAGAAGGCACCGAAACAGAAGGAGCTTATTGCCGCGCTTTCACTCCATACACAGGGTCTGTGCATGCGTCACCACCCCAGATAAGGGGACTTCCAGTGAGGACAGTGATGTAGAGCCTGCCAACACATCGAAGCACACTTGGAAAGGAGAGTATGAGAACATGGAGATAAAGAGCAGGGCAAGTGTTTGGTGCCAGAATTGTGAGCTAATTTCAGCGACAGCCCCAAAATGTATACCAGCTTATGGCCTAGGTGGAGATATCAGTAGAGGACAGAAGCCCGGTAGGATGATTGTTGCCGAGGATGCAAGACTCAGGGAGAGCCTGTCCCCATTCAGCTAATGTGCTGTGTCTTTTGAGCATAAGTTTTTCACCAAGGAAAAAGCGCCTGAGGTATTGCAAGCCATCCCAGTGGAGTGACGACCAAGTGGGAAGCTAGCCCACCAGGCACTGAACCCAGACTGATGTCCTCAGGAGTCAAGAGGGAGTTGGATTTGGGGATGAGCCGGCTGGGTAGAGCCCCATCTGAGGTGGGAAGTTCTTGGAGCAGCAAGGCAGCTGTGGCTGGCCCGAGTAGCATAGAGACAGTACTCGGAGGACTTCATGGACAAGGCCGAGGCATGACGGGGTGACGAGCGGCTATACACTCAAGCCCACCACCGCCTAGCCCTGCGTAGGTGGAACACCTGAGATGGCCAGCGAGCCGGGGGAGTTGGCAAAGAGAGAGAGAACGAGAGATATCTCAGTTCAGAAGGAGAGCAGAGGAACCGGAGAGAGGCTGGACACTCTGGGGGCAGCCCCAGTGGCTATACCCATCCATCTAATGGGGAAGATAACTCAGTCCCTATTTTGTCTGACTGGATTTCAGAGGGAGCTGGGGAGAGCCCAATGCATCCCCAAGGATATAGAGACTAGTCTACCCCAACTTGAGACGGTGCTTCACTATCTGTGCTTGACTCTGGGGGAGATGGATCTTGAAGTGCCGACGAAGCTGACTGCACAGTGAGGAGCCCGGAGATAGCCCGGTTGGTGAGATTCAAGGAGTCATCCTGCGAGAAGGCCACATTAGGAGGAGATCGAGAGGCTCAGTGGATGCAGGTGTTGCTGCCCAGGGAGTACCTGAGGGATCCCTGGAACGAGCCGGGATGAGCTGGCGATGAGAAGCTGCCCAAACTCAGCAGGGCAGATCGCTACTTCAGACACTTGGTGTGGGATCTATGGCAGTTACGGCACCTATATGGCCCACTCCAGGTGATGAGCGTAGTTGAGATCCAAGGAGACACCTACGTCAGAGAGGAAATCTGCAACAGAATGAGGCTGGATCCAACTTGCAAGGCCTATACCCCGATGATCCCGGCTATCGGGGATTAGTTCACTATCAGTGGTTGGAATAGCAGATTGGCAAGTCCATCAGGAAACATTTTATTGAAGAGGTGGACAAATATCATGGCAGAAAATACTGTGGTGTGACCCGCACTCTTTCGGGTGGGGCGACTGTTAAGAAACCAGATAGGCGGTGGTATGGCTGAGTGAGATAAAGAGACACTGGACATGGGAAAAAATAATAATTCTGGTTATGTTTGATGGGGGGGGGGGGGGAATAAGAGTAAACTACCTCTAAGATGAAGAAAATTGTATTGTTGAATTTATCATGACATAATTTACAGAAAATTATGTATTAGTACCAGGACAGTACCATTTTGTTACTGAATAAAATGTGTTGGATTGATATAAGAAGTGTATGCTGTTTGAAAGTGATGGAAAGAAAGTGAATCCTTGAGGACAGAGGAAAAATGATATCTTGATGGAAAAGGAGAGAAGAAATCAAATTTTCTTTAAAAAGGGGAAGAGTCTAGCACCGGCCCACGCCCAGCTCTTGTGATCCTGCCAATGGAGTTGTGTGTGTGTGGCAGAGTGAGAAGACCATGGATTTGTTTGTGAGACCCCTGGGACCCCTGTTTGAAGGTGGAGAGAAAACCCGGGGTGAAGCTGAGCCAGAGGTGTGTGCGCACCCTGGGTAGGTTACATATTGTTCCTCATAGAAGAATGAAAACACTTGCATGTTGAAAGACAATGGATTGCAAAATTGGAGGATCTAGGTAAGATTTTTGCAACTTGTGGCCTACTGAAAATTCTCAAGAATGCTCAAGACAAAACTGCTTAAGGAACATAACCCTGGATAATTTTTCAATGAAACGTTTTGTGGGGCTTGTCCTCATAGAACAGTGAATGGTAATATTAAGGGAAAATTTGCAAGATCACCTATCCTGAATAGGCAAGAAATAACTGACATTATTTGTAAAGATGCTGTGGTGAGGTTCACCTTGTCATGAATTGCAATTTAAGTTTCTACCACAATAGGATGCTACTGTATTTTTTAATGAAGGGAGGGGGGGGGGGGGGGAGAGCATGACAGTCTTTGTTTTAGGAATATTGTCCATATCTTCCATTAATCAAAGGGCAAAACAGTTCCTAATGTTCAGATCTGGACTTAAAACACTGTCTATCCTGAATTATGCATCTGCTATAGACTGGCTGGATATTTCCTGTCTATGCCGTCCCATTCTCTGCTGCAGTACTTACTGACTGAAGTCCATAGGAACTAATTTGCCAGCTCAGCACTATTATTGAAGTTCATAGCAAAGCAGAGCTATATTCTAGCATCATCATAACCCATCATCTCAATCGCAAGGATCCAGCTGGGCATCTTGATGATCATGTGCAGAAACACAGGGTAAGATAGCAATATAGTGAATGATAAGAATCATAAGGCTGATCTACCCTGTACAATTTATTTCTAGTTGTAATACCAGAAACCCCTGCTGATGTGGTGTTTTCCCTTCCCTTCTTTGTGTCAAATGATCCTCTGTGCTTATTCCAGGCTTCTTGTTTTTTGCCTCCACTATCTTCACTGGAAGGCTGTTCCATCCATCTGCTGCTCTTTCTGTGAGGATTATTTTTTTTTTTTAATTTTATATCTCAGTCTACCTTCTTTGAACCTAAAAACATTATCTCATTTTCAAGAACTCTCTTTTCACTGAAAATAATGTTAGCTTCTTGTACATTAATGTCCTTGAAATATTTGAAAGCCTCTATTACATCCCCTCTTTTATTCCTCTCTTCTTTTATTCGCTTAAGTCTTCCAATCTTATTTTATAGGGCTCCTGGTGCAGATTCTATCTGCCAATCCCAGGTAAAGGGTTTTATGCTCACTATGGTGCTTATATCTGGTCTGTCAACCTTGGCACATTTTAACCAATGTCGTTCACATGACTTGCTCATAGCAAAGAGCCTGAACACTGTATCTAAAGTAAAAACACATAAATCATATAAACTCAAGCTCTCAAGAGTGCATGGTTTGAAGAGATTAATCACTAATCACTTAAAATAATAAAAAGAAATATGTGGATTATTTCAATCCCCAGTACCACTACAATGGAGTAATCTGAAGTAGATGCAGGAATGCCGTAACCTCACAACTTACCTCCAAACTTCTTTCAGTATACCACTTAAATGGGATTTGGTTCTTTGCAGTACTAGAAGTAGCATAAGACAGTGTGAGTTAGGGTTTGGAAGCACATCTACAGTGTGGCAGTCCTAAGCAGAGAAAATCAGAGATGCTCATAGAATCCACCATAGGGGAAGCATAGAAGAGACCATCAGTTTGAGAATGACATTATCAGAAATGTTGAAATGAAGAAACTACAGCAACCCTGATCTTGGCTTTACCCCTCCCACCGATGTCATCTGCTAGAGCCAATAAAATCATCCTGGAGCGAGAAAAGGAAGATGCTGCTGCTTCACTACCAGGGCCGGTCTTAGAAAGTACGGGGCCCTATGCAGACCAATTTGGTGGGGCCCCATCCTAGCCCCGCCCCCGCCCATTGATAAGATTATTCAATTTTTAGAAAAGTTTTTATTTATGAAATTTCAAATAAAGACAAATGAAGCTAAACTTGTACAGAAAAACTGATTGAAATAATAAGCACAATGCTATCATGAAACCCCCCCTCCCAAGAAATTATTCAGTTCAAGTAGTAGTAGTAGTAGTAGTACGTTATGACGTCAGAAGAAGGCGGGACACAGCGAAGAGAAGCGCTTTTACTGGCTGGGAGCGCTTTCACTGACGCTGCCGGACTGGAGGTAAATTTAAAAGCAAAAAAGGAAAGGGATCGATGATCGATCGTGGGGGAGAGAAGAGGGCGGGCAGTTCGGACAAGTGGCGGCGATCCCCGGGCGGAACTAGGTCAAGGCTGACTGAGACGCGCCGCGCGGGACCCCCCTAAGCGCAGGGCCCTATGCGGCCGCCTCGGTCGCCTCGGCCTAAGACCGGCCCTGTTCACTACACTTCTTGGACTGAACACTGGGAACAAGCTGTGCTGCCACCAAATGTTTACATTTGTTTTGTATTTCTAGTTAATGGTGGCATTGCAAAACAAAAACATATCAGTGTTGTAGAGCACAATTTTCTCTTTCAGATGATACTGTTCACAAGCTGATTCAGGCAGACTCTTTTTTAATAGTTGGCTTTGAACTTTGGTATATTTTACCATTTGCGCTGACAGTGCCAACTTTGAAGAGATGCCGCAGGGCGGTTATAGATGCTGGTTAGTTGCAAATCTGGCAGTATTATGTCCAGCACAAGCATAATGCTTGTTCAAAATTTCAAGTCCGTATCTTTGTTTGCATGGAAGTTGTTGCGGTCTGAATATTGGTCCAAATATGTTCCGATGAGTCCCGACCAATTTTGATGCACACTTTCAGTCAACTTGTTTGACTGGATTTTGCATCCATAATGTTAAAATGTATTTCATCGGAATTAGCATCAAAAACTGTACAGGATTTGAATTTTTTTAGCCATTCTTATAAATGTGTTTGGATTTTATTAGACCCCAAAAATGGCATTTTGGTAAATGTTGCGCACTCATGGACTGACAACCTTTCAGAAAAGGGGGTCTAGACCTGCAACTATTGCAGTTAGAGACCTCAAATTTTGGGAAACTTCATTTAACACCTGACTCACGCAACAGATAAAACTTGAACAAAATTGGAGAACATGATGGTGGGAACTTTTTTTAATTTTAGACCACTTGGCATGGAATGACCCTTTAGCTAATTGTTCAGCAATGCATTGAATGTGCACTATGACCAACATTTAAGCCTATCTGTAGCTAGCATTTTCAGTCAATAATACACTAGGTGGGTCTTCTCCCTCCAGAAAGTATTTCTGCCGCCACTCCCATCTAGAACCTACTCTCATTCCCAATGTGTCTGCTTCATTCTTTGCTACCACTCACTCTCTCTCTCTGCTGCTTGGCTCTCCCATTCTGTTACGCAGCCACTCTCAAAACAGGAAATTCATATTGAGACAGGAACGAGCTCGTATAACCCTCAAGTAGAAGGAAATCCACTCAGAGACCACAAAAATGGGGTATAGAGAAGCATTTCCCATCATACTGGGTGCCACAGGCTTGTTTAAAAGCAACTTCTAAACAGACTGATAAACTGCCTATACATATAACATCCACAGAAAGCTCTCTTTGGCACAATGAAAGTATCACGGCAAGCCTTAGCAGTAAATTTGAGAGGCTGAGATCATATTCTGCATACTTTGGCTTAAGAGTGAGGTTTATTGTTGTCATGGTATTCACAAAACTAACCCACTTGGAGGTGCTGTCCCTCAAAATAATGGCCATATACCGCTCCTACCCCCACCCCTCTCATTTAGCAGCTGAAACAATCACCAACAGATAGATGGACATTACCTATCCAGCAGTCATTCACTTTTGCTGTGTAACATTGTACTAAGGCATTTAAACAGGGCATCAACAGAAATTGGTGCTGGCATAATACCTTTTCTGGCACATAGTACTCAACTCAATGGTTCTACCTGCTTTCTACTGCATAACCCCCTTTAAAAATTACAGGCTGTTTCCTTGATGGCTACAGCTACCTGATTTGAATTGCTAACATGTTTTTACATTATATAGTTGAGATCATATCCTTACTAAAGATGGAGAGGGTAGAGTCATACAATTTCCAAGTCAAACTTTACCACATTTACATCATACAATGTTACTTCAAGGGGAATCGGTCACAATATATGCAATTGATGGCTGGACTCTCTGCATTTACATTTTTTTTTCATAAATTGTTTTCCTATGAATTAATCTGAAAAGTTGGAAGTACAGCTGTAGCACCAGCTCGCCAAATAACACAAAAGGACAAATTCTCTGTTCTTGACCAAGAATAAATGAGGTGAAGTTTAATTATTTGCCTGGTTTTGTTAAACAAATACAGTCCAGAAGTCCTTCTCAAGAACAAACAGAGATGATTCTCCCTGCATTCCTCAAAATAAATGGCTGTAAATAGCTTAGGAATAGCCAGAGTCCTTTCTGTGTACAATGGTAGGGAGGGGGGGGGGGGGGGGTTGAGAAGGCCAAGTACTCATGTGCATAGTTTGTATTTAACTATATAATTAAAACAATAAACTTCATAAAATCTTGCTAATGCAGTGATAAATGACTCCACAACATATTTTGCTGCTACCTTCTGTGCCAGTTGCTGGAAAAATTGGAACCTTTTTAATACCTTGCAAACAAATCTTGTCCACAATAGAGCTCTCCTTCTCCCGTTATATTGTGTTCCAATTATAACAAACCCCCAGCTGCGCACACTGCTGTGCCATTCATCCCTACACTGTTCAACTGTACTATTCTATGTGGCAGATGCTTACTCCACAATGGGGACAAGTCACATAAGCCACAGAGCACATGGTGCACAGAATCTTTACCCTATACTCCCTCACATATTAAACCAGGCATCACAACTGCTTTGTATGATCTAGAAGGCAAGTGGCGAGTCTCCCTATAATGTATGCATGAATCTGTTATAACACCAATTGTATCTATCTCCTGGAATGGCGATGCCATAACAGGTTTTTGTAAGCCACATTGAGCCTGCAAATAGGTGGGAAAATGTGGGATACAAATGCAATAAATAATTATAATACGAAAACAGACATAGGAGGTCACTTTAGAAGCATCTACACATGTAAACAGCAGCACTTGTGCATGCAGATTGCAATTGTGGAAATGGTGATTAATGCCGCTATTTATACATGCAGATGCACTAGGATGCAGAGATTTCAAGGCAGTGTGGTTTGGGTGGGCTGAAAATGTATATGTGTAGTTCCCATTTTACAAATAGGAAGATGTGTATATATATATTTTTAACTTTCCTGACAGTTTCAAACACACGTCGGTTTAATAAAAGTGCTCGTTTCTGCAAGAGGCGTAGCCAGACAACAGATTTTAGGTGGGCCTAGGTAAGAAGTGGGTGGGCACCAAGTGTTCCCTTCAACCCCCCGACACCAAAAAAAATGATCTCAGCTGGTGAAAAAACGCTCCTTTCCACCTTGCAACTCTGTAGCAGGCATGCGCTAAAAGCTGAGCATGCGCAGGTGCCGGTATTGTGGACAGTAGCGTTTTTGTTACCATCAGGGGGAAGTCTTCAGCTGGCGGAGATTGGGATCCCCACCAGCTACCACTAAACGGGTGCTAATGTTGGGTGGGCCTGAGCCCTAAGTGGGTGGGCCCCGGCCCACCTCTGCCAGGGCTGTAAATTTAGATGTAACTCATGCCCTTTCCTATTATTTCAAGGCGAGTTATATTCCCTGTCCCCAGAGGACTTACAATGTAAGGGCCATGTTTACTAAACCGCGGCTAAAGGTGTATTAGCATTTTTAGCTCGCTGTGTAGACGCCTATACAGCATACGCTAATTTTGTACATGCACTAAAAACGCTAGCGCACTTTAGTAAACAGGGCCCTTAGTCTGTATCTGAGGCAATGGAGGGTTAAAGTCCCTTTCACCAAGCTGTGGCAAAAGGGGTCCTGTGCTGGCATCGTGTGTTTTTGACGTGTGCCAAGGCCCCCTTTTACCGCAGTGGTTAAAGTTAGGTCTTTCTTTTTTTGAGGAAATGGCCGTGTGGCAAGTGAAGCACTTGCTACATGGCCATTTTGGGGAGGAGCTAGAGGTGGGAACTACTGCCAGGCTGCTGCAATAACGTTGTGGTACTTCCTTTTTAGCAAGTGGTAAGCCTGCGTTGGGCTTACCTCTGCTTTGTAAAAGGTGCCCTAAGTGACTTGCCCAAGATCACAACAGCTGCAGTGGGTTTTAAACCTGGCTTTACTGGTTTTTAGCCTGCTGCTCTAGCTATTTTCCTTAATCCTCCATTCATTCATTTGATTTTGGTGTCCTTTTCCAAAGCTATGGTAAAAAAGTTGCCTTGGCGTGCTCTTACACGGGTCTTTCCTGCATGTTACGGTCATTTTTACCGCAGATAGAAAATGGACGATTTTCCATTTTTCCAAATTAATGGTCACCCGCTAATATTACCAATAACGCATGGCCATTACTAAAAATTAGCATGTGAGTCACTACTGCCACCTATTTTTGTAAGTAATAAGGTCTCACATGTTAATCTCGTGTTAATCAGTTAGCACAAGGCAATGCAGATGCGCTAACCGATTAGCACAGAGACATCCACTCTCCACCCCCAGAAAAATTTTAAAAATATATTTAGTGTGTGGGATGCATACACACATTCGGAACTTATCACAGCATACCTCAGCACGTCCCACGGTAAACCGTTTAAGCTGCAGTAAGAACATTCACTAGTGTCTTCAAAGCTTAAAAAAAAAAACCTTTTGTGGCTTTGAAGGTTAGTCGTTGCCATTTATGGGTATAGGTTTTTCTTTTTTTTTTAAATTTAATTGGGCCACTATAGGTGAAATTCTATAAGGAAGTTGCCAACACATTGGCATCAAGAACACACATATGACTAGAATAGCAGCGCACATGCGTGTAAATGCCAATATTCCAGCTATGCGCTATTCTGTAACATTGCACCAAAATATGATGGCATATAGTTTAAGGTGAGCATACAGAGTCTGGGAGAGAGCCTTTTGAAACAGGCCGAAGCTTTGAAGGCAGTAATAAGAAATCCACTGACCCTGACGCAGCTTGACGAAACAGTGGCCATCGTTGGTCATGGGTACATTTTGAAAACCTTTTCAAGAAAGGCTTACCGGCCATGCAACTTGAAAGCTTTTAAGGTCTTGCAAATATTGTGGCAGAAGTTCTTGCTGAGTATATAAATAATTTTGAAATTTGTGCAGCAAAAGGTTATTTATGTCGATGATGAAGTGCTTTGAGCTCCTAGGGCTATTATACCTGGAACTCTTTGAGGCTTTTTCCTTTCATTGCTTATTATTGGTTAGATGCATGATTTTCTTTATTTTGGGGAATGAGTTATAATTTTCTATTTGGGACTATTGTCTTGACTTCCCACCCCATTTACTTGCTAGTGTACTGGATGTCCCATTTTCCATGATCAGCCCCTATGGAAAATGGGCTTATGATGATTGTGGCATCTGACACTCCCTCACCAGAAGTTGTGATCACTGCTACTACAGTGTTCAAAGTGCTGCTCAGGAAAAGAAGTTTGAACCCTAGTCAGGACTCCAATGAAATATGTTTCACAGCTTGCATGGTGGACAGTGATCTCAGAATGGTGTTAGAAAGCCCCAGTCTTTATTCATAACCTTGTTCTCCAGCTTAACCCTTTCATGTACAAAATGTTACAATTCTTTCACTGCTGCTGGACTCCTTTTCTGACTTCTCTCGATACTCTTTGGTGTGTGTAGGTGTAAATGTGCAATATTTTTATAAAATATATACAATCTCAATACAATAAAAATGAAGGATACAAACATAACATAAAATTAATACAAGATTATACATCTGTGCATCATTACCTCCAGTTACAATACTACAACTCCTCTATTTTCTCACTATCTATATATTTATGGCAGTCTGTACCTCTCCCCTTCTCCTTCTACATATAGATAAATCATTATACTCAGAACAAATCCCAGCAATTTTCAGTTGTTCTGATGAAATGCAGAAATACTTCCTCGTTAGTGTCTAGCAAATATTCATAAACACAAAAATGCATCTTATGTTCACAAAATTATGAGAGAAACAGACCTGATAATCAGGGAGCTCTGGCATAAATCCACACCATAAAAGAAATCAAATAATGTTTGGTGAAATAAATAAGGAAAAATTACCATTAAGACCAACCTTGGAAATTAGTTTTTGTTTATCAGTTACAGAAAGAAAATGGGAAACCGGTAGATAAGGGTTCTAATAAGGGCTAAGCTATGTTATACCTATAAACAAGTCATTGGACCTTACTATCTGTCTTAACTAACGGGTTTTAATACCAACAGAGACACGACCACTAAAAGAACAGATGTCATAAGTAAGCTGAAATTGCAGCAATTCAGGAACAGGCTGCACTGAAATGTTCACAGTCACAGCATGATATTATTGCAGGTTCATTCTCTGATATAAATACTATCCAAAAACAAAATCTTAGAAAACAGAGAACTGTCCAAACACAACCTTGCATATGGAATGTGCCCCACTGAGCAAAGCCAACAAGGTAAAGATCTTGCATTACAAGTGTAATTTCTGGGGTCAGTCTGATGGCTGTGCTGTGCATTACCCTAAGAGAGACTTGACTTCTAAATTCAGCTTCTGCTTCTGTTAGACTGGGGGAGGGGGTGATATTTCAGCGATCACACTTCAGCCTACATTCTGCAGTGGGTATACCAGGGGCGTAGCCAGCCTTCCGTGGGAGAGGGGTCCGAGCCCGGGGGGAGGGGGCACATTTTAGCCCTCCCCCCGGCGCCGCCCCCCCACCGCCGACATTGCCGCCCCCCCTCCCGCCGCGAACCCGCCGCCGCTACATCCTACCTTTACTTTTGCTGGCGGGGGATCCCACTCCCCGCCAGCCGACGTCTTCTTCTTAGTCGCTTCCCGCTCTTCAATTTGTTTGCTGACGTCCTGCACGTTGTACGTGCAGTACGTCAGACTCAGAGAACAGAACTGTTCTCTGAGTCTGACGTCCTGCACGTATAATTACGTGCAGGACGTCAGCAAACAAATTGAAGTGCAGGAAGGACTGAGAAGACGTCGGCTGGCGGGGAGTGGGATCCCCCGCCAGCAAAAGTAAAGGTAGGCGGCGGCGGGGGCGGGTTCGCCGGGAGGGGGGTCCTGGGGTGAATCTGCGGGGGCCCCGGCCCCCTCAGGCCCCACGTAGCTACGCCACTGGGGTATACACATCACATATCAATTTTCCAAGGGAAATATGTGCATATTTGACCTTTGAAAATCAAGCCACAGAAAGTATATTTATTATTATTTTATTTTTTGGGATTTAGCTCACACTTTTCACAAGAGTAGTTCAAGGTGAGTTATGTTCAGGTACACTAAATATTTCCCTGTCCCCAGAGGGCTTATAATCTAATTTTGGTACATGAGACAATGGAGGGTTGAGTTGCCCAAGATCATAAGGAGCAGTGGTGAGATTTGAACCAGGATTCCCTGGTTGTCAGCCTGATGTTCTAACCACTAACTAGGGGCCCTGTTTACTTTTTTCCCTATGCATTCACTGAAAAGCATCAGCTGTTTATTGCTTGGAAACGTCATCCTAACATCTGCAATAGATATGCAAACCATGACTAAAACAAGAAATACTGTCGCTATTTGTTATAAGTTTTCAAAACTGTACATACTGGTGTAAAGTGTATCAGCAAGTTTTGCACTGATTCTCTCAACTGTTCATATTTTAGGGGTATTTAGGGTGGGTTATTGTCAAAAAGCCTTTGTACCAGAGTGAAAATGTAGCCACCCAAGCAAAAGTCTTTAGAAAATTGTCCTTCTTATGCCCAATGTTGTTTGTAAGCCCCATCTTGGGTCTGTTCTTAAGAAGCCACTCTTGGTATACAGACTTACCTTGCCTCACTCTGTCACTATATCAGTGGACATTCTACATTAGGAAGCACAGGGAAATTTAGAATAGAGAGTGTGACTATCTTCTACTTGCCCAGTAATAGTCAAACTCCTTTATCGTGTTCCAAGATGCTCTTTGCTGGTTACATTTTCTTCTTGTTCCACCCATTTGTGTAAGTTTAAACTTAATCCAATGTATTTCTCTTTGGTTCTTGGGCCATCCCTAGGTTTATGAATTAGCAACTCCTACTTCTTTGTGTTCCTCTTCCATTTCTGGGGTCCTTTTGTTTCCAATTGCATAACAAGTATTTTCTGTTCTTCTCTTGCAAATCCCCTTCACCTCTTTCCTCCAAGCAAGCTTGTAAGCATATATCTTCTTCTTTGTTTTTTCTTGTACACAAGATACCAGATGGGTATCTATCCATATCGCCTATAACCATATAGTCAACTGAACCTCTCAGACTGGGAAACATATGGGTAAGTTTAATGGGGTTTTTTAGATAGGAAAGAGGGACAGCAGCTGCCTCCTAACAAACCAAAACTACCTTAACTAAAAAATTATTTGGCCACTGGTAAATAGATCTCTGCTTCATTCTCAACAACTGAAAAGCAGTGAAGCAGGAGAGAGGAGTGCCAACTCTTACCAAAACTCAAAAGGCCATACCATCACTAGGGATCACTTGTTAATATGGAATCAGGAATAACCCAGTGCAGCAACTTCTTGCACTTCACCCCAAGATCAGTGGCGTAGCAAGGGCGGGGGCAGTGGAGGCGGTCCGCCCCGGGTGCACGCTGCTGGAGGGTACAGATAGCAGCCGTGCGACTGTCGGCTCCACTGGTTCCCTGCTCCCTCTGCCATGGAACAGGTTCCTGCTCTGGGGCAGAGGGAGCAGGGAGCCAGTGGAGCCGACAGGCACGCGGCTGCTCTCTGCACCCTCCAGCAGCCAAGAATGTACCTGGGGGGGGCTTGATGCGCCGGGGGGGGGGTCATTGCGCCGGGGGGGGGGGTTGTGCTGCACCCTGGGGGGACGGACGCCACTGCACCCGGGGGGGAGGGTGCACAGCGGCAATCCGCCCCAGGTGGCAGCCGACCTAGGATCGCCACTGCCCAAGATAACCCTGTGCTACAGGGAAAGAAAAAAAAATCCAAAAAACTCAGCACATTTTTGGTTACATCAGTAGCAACTTTAGATTCAGCAGGTTTGCATGCAATCTTCTGCATGCCAACCATGCTACTCTTTAGCCTGGATTTTTTTCTCAGACATTTTCTATACTAAAACCTTTACTGCATTGGGAATATCATTAGAACAGGAAAATCAAAAGTAAACCGCCACACTAAAGGATAGCACAGCTTATAACATCAGGCCACAGTTTGCTCCTGGCTATACATATTTACTTTAAAAACTCACTCTTAAAAACTAATTAGTTAAAAACACTAATTAAGAATCAACGCTAGAGAATTTTAATTCAGATGAGAGTCTACTAACAATCTACTGATGATTTAAAAAAAATAAGTAGTTGAAAATTATTTTACTACTAGCAAGAAAGGTCCATCAAAACTGATGGGCTGAGATGGTCTCCCAACTCATGCCGATTTGGGAGCTGCCACTATACTTGTCCTCGGAGCTGAGATGTACAATGCTCCTGCTTTAGGCACCATGCAAAAACTGCAGGCATGCCCCAACCACACAACTTTACAGAGGCCTTGAAACAAAGACAATGCACACAAACCTACTACCTATATATAGGCCATGATTTTTGCCATAGGGCAGTATCAATCTGCTGTCTTATATCATTAAACGGGGGTATATATACCCTTGTTAAGTTCATTTTCTTGTATACCTAAAGGTGATGCAGAACATGCTTTTTAAATATAAAGAATTCGTACTACTACTACTTATCACTTCTATAGTGCTACTCACCTTGCTGGCGGTAAGTGAAGGAGCTGATTGCCCAAGGGCCTGACTGCGCATCCGAGTGAGATTGGAGGCTTCTGAAGAAGACTGCCATGATTGCTGGAAAACGTAACTAGGTAGAAGGTACCTTCCTATAAAAAGTTTGAAAGATGACCTTGTTAAATATTAGATGCAATACAGTAGAGATCTTATACAATTTTACTTTTATTTATAAAAAGCACCTGTCATCTGAAGAACATGAATTTATTTTAACTTAGATTCATTAGTCCAGATGCTAATGTGCCCTAATCCAGATTCAATAAGACAGGACTCTACTGATCAAGATGACGAGTTTCAAAACCAACTACCAAATATTTTTAACACTGATCTTTCTTCTCTCTCTCTCTCTCTCTTAGGAAGGAAAGTTTTATTGAAATTTGAAATTTACATTTCACACAAAGTTAAAGCAAGACATAATGTCACAAAGAATGAAAGAAAACAAACAAAAGAAATAAAAGCAAAGGCTTGACAGTACTCCCCATCTTGAACAGCAGAGAAATAAATCTTACAATGGTAAAATATAAAAGAAAAACAAAGATGAAAAAGCATCTACCAATTACACCTGACAATTTAATGACCTATGTTATTGCAACAAACTCCTACCAGAAAAGATTATTAAACAACATTGATCTTTTCGAATGCTCCTGGATCTAAAATATGAGAGACACAGAATTTGAAAAAAGAGAATTTAAAAAATCATCAAAGATAAATCTCGTTATCCTGATCTGGAATTAAAGGGAGCAGTTAATTGCATGCATTAAGTGAATAAAATGAATGAATTTTGTCCCTTAATGCAGGTTAAATGGAAAAATCATACATTATTTTACCTTAAAACACATTAGTTTGCCCTAACATACATTAGAGTAGAGGAGCAACCTAATGGTTAATGCGATGGCCTGAGAACCAGGGGAACTAGGATCAATTCCCATTGCAGCTCTGTATGACTCTGGGCAAATTACTAAACTCATATTGCCTCAGGTACAAAATAAGTACCTGTATGTAACATGTAAACCACCTTGACTAACTGCAGAAAGGCAGTATATCAAATCCTTTCCTTGTTACCTGTTAGTTTAAGGCACCATGGCTTGCATAATAATGAGATGCAAAGCATGCAAATGCAAGCAAAACACTTCATTACTATACAAATTGAATAATTACATTGAACTCTGCAAACTACATTATTTTTACAGCCCAAGAAGCTCTGGTCTGTTAACACACAGTGCACTGCTCCTGGTGCCACCTTAAAGGGGGCCAGCACCTTAAACATAACATGTGGTCTGAGGGTTCTCCTCCTCCCTCACCAAGCAAAGACAGATAAAAACTAATATCCATGTGCTGTGCATCCAATAAATAAAATCAGAGACTCAAACACAGGTCCGTGTTTAAGTGAAATTGCCTGCATCAGGAGTCACACAATCAGGGATATTCTTGATATACTATAAGGGAAGGCGCAATCTCCCTTCACTCCCAGCCCCATTGTATTGAAGCCTTTTTTTTTTGGTCCTCATTCTTTCATTCATTTAAGTACTTACATACAACTTAGACATAAGCGGTTTACAATTTTATTTTACAGGTACTGGGTCTGTCCTTAGTGGGCTCACAATCTAAGTAGTACATTGTACTACTGCTGTACCTGGGGCAACGGAGGGTTAAGTGACTTGCCCAGGGTCACACAGAGCAGCAGAGGGAATTGAACCTGGTTCCCCAGGATGCCAACCCACTGCAGACCATCAGGCAGCAGTGGGAATCTAACCCAGTTCCCCAAGTCAGCTAAACTAACCATTAGGCCACTCCTCCACTGTTGCAGGGTCATCAGTGATTGCCATTTTCCCATTTTTTTCAGCTCTTGCAGTGTCTTTCTTCATTATACCAATGTTATATGAATGCTCGTCTATGCTGCCTATTATGGTGTATCATTTGTATTCTGCTGACATTGTATCATGCACTATTTTAATGTGTACAATACTGACACAGTATCATGTGTTTGCTATTACTATATGCTAGGATTTAAATATGATAAACTACAAAAACAAATAGCCTAACAGACAAAATGCAAAATACCAAAAACTGTAGTCTGTTCTTTACAACATGTAATACAGTTCAAAGAAATGTTAATAAAATTTAAATGGCTGAGGAAAGACATCAGTAAAGTAGTGCTGCCAACTTTTGTGTATATACAGCTACTATATAAAACAATTAGTCAGAAAACACCCTCTGTCCTATTTTATAATTTTTTATTGATGATTATATATTTTTTATTATTATTTTCTATCAAACAATAAAAATTTTTCTTCCATTTTTTGTTAGACTGCTTCTTTTTTATCCAAAGGTTCTACTGATCTTGAGTGAAGGTTTAACTCTTCTTAATGTTAATTCGCAATACACCCTCTCATGTGCATTATATTCTTATATGTACTCCAGCGCATCCACACTGCCCAGCTAAATTTTTAGCAGACAAGCTTGTGAAAGGGTGTATTGGCAATTAACATCAAGAACAGTTAAACCTTCTGTGACAGAACAGTGTGTTTTAAACCTGTAAAATTGCCTTTATTAACTCTTGAAGTGCATTTCTCTAGTTTGGCCAGCAGGTGGTACATGTTGTATGTTAAAAAGCCATTATAGAAAACGGAATGCACTCTTAGTTTCACTCAGTGAAGAAATGAGTCTACAGTACTATGGTATACTTTTAAAACTTGTTGACTGGGCTCTATTTGGCCTGGAGTTTGAAATTACCCAGCAGCTGCTAGCTGTTGCTTCAGTTTCAGCCTAGGAGAAGAGAGAAAGAGAGCTCTTTGCTGAAGCCCTGTAAAAAAAAACAGTTATATTTGATAACTGGTGAACAGCTATATATGTCCTGAGCTCCCAAGGTTACTTTCTAGGAAGTAAGCAAACGTTTAGTTAGTTTTATAATTGAGCGATATTTCAGTTACCTGTTATTGTTTGCTATTTGCACTATTTTATTCCACTGTTCAATAATTTTAAGAGAATAAATATAATTGTTTGTTCGCCCTGTTTGTCTGGACTGATAAATAATCCTGGTGGTTTGTGTGTTGGGTCTGTGAGTGTTTTCTGGGAACTGTGGGACCACTGGGAGTGTGGCTCCAGTAATCTAGAAATCACTTGGGATAATTTGAGAGCAGGAGACTTTGCCCAGAGGCGGCTGTGACCCAGTCGGTGAAAGGAGGGTGCTAGTGCAGAGCACAAGTGGACCTGAGCTGTGCTGGGAATAGACCCTCTAAGTGGCCACAGGGTAACCCCAAGCAGGTGGCTAGGTGTTTTGTGACACCTTCATTCAAGATAAGTAGAACCTTTTGATAAAAAAAAAAGAAAGAGTCTGTCAAAAAAATAGAAAAAAAACTTTTTATTGTTTGATAGAAAATAATAAGAAAATAAATACAATTATCAATAAAAAATTTTAAAAATAGGATGGAAGGGGGGTTTCTGACTAATGATGGTTTAATGTAGTAGCTGTATATATACAAAAGTTGACAGCACTACTTTACTGAAGTCTTTCTTCCTCCATTTAAATTGTATTAAAATTTTGTTGAACTATATTACATGCTGTAAAGAACATACTACAGTTTTAGGATTTAAATATGGCCATCTCCAAGTTCACCCCATTGTTTTTGTTGCATTTTACTCTGACATTTGGTCATTTTACTATAGGTATGTTATTACTACAATATCAATTGTTTATGTCAAACTATACTTGTACATTGCCTTGGGTGAATCTCTTCATAAAGGCAGTGAATAGATCCTAAGAAATAAATTATGTGCTAAAGTTTTACATCAATGTTAAAATATCCTTACTAAATTTATGGAGCTGGAAAATTTACCTCCCTGAGAAACATTTCACCTTGCTTATGGATACATGAACAAACTTTACTTAAATCCCTTTTGGGATAAGTGCCATCAGCCAAAACGGCACATTGCTCTTTCATTCATGCACCATTTACTATTTACAACATAAGAAAATAAGCATCTGTCAACTTTATTGTTTAACTGCATGAGCTTAGTTAATGGACCAGCTTTGAAGCCTAATGTAGGAACAGTAAATATGTCGCACCAATCTGTGCGCTAAGCTTAATTACTTGGGGGAGGGGGGAGAAGAATCATTTCCTTTGCTGAACACACAGAAATGGGTCAGAAGACAATATAGGATGCTTTCTGATTGGCCGATATATCCATTCCAAACACTGAAGGAGAAGAAAACAACAAAAAAAGTCTAAACGGACAAGTTGTCCTTGTAGCAAAAACAGAATAATTACTTAACCTGTTGAGCAATAGTGTATTCAAGCAACAGGCAGCACTCTTAGCGAACTGTAGAAAAATTTTAAATGTCAGTTCAGTTGACAGATTGTTTTTAGATTTTGGAGACCTGATTAAGTCATAATAAATTGAAGCTTAATATTGTAAAGGCTGTTATACGTTAGGAGATTCTCTATCCCTAAACAGCTGAATATAGCGAATATACTAGGAAACCAGATATCACCTTTCTGGGGGGTCTAAGTCTAGGTATAATATTCGACTCACAGATAACACTGGAGACACACGTTGCAGTGGTTGTTAAAAGAGCTTGTTGCAAGCCAAGGCTGGCCTGGTAGCTTAGGTTAGTGTTTCCCAAACTATGTGTCACGGCACCCTGGTGTGCTGCAGAAAAAAACTCTCTGGGGTGCCGCGGAAAATCCCAACATCCCTCCCGCCCGAACCACTACTGCAGACAGCAGCGCAGCAGCTGCAGAAAAACAACAACAAAAGAAAGCACATGGCTGCAGTAGCCTTCAAGCATGTGCTGTCACTTCTGCTGGTCCTCTGCTCCTGGAGTTGGAACTTGACGTCAGCGGAGGCAGAGGACCAGCAGAGCAGCGTATGCCTAAAGGCAGCTGTGGCCCTGTGTTTGTGGTTCTTTGTTATGGCAACAGGGAACAGACGGTGTTCAGGACTCACAGAGGCGACTGCCAAGGAGGTTGGTTGAAAACGAGAGATGGGATGAAGTCAAAATGTTGAAGCCAATAGGTTAGTCTTTGTTTCCCTTCCCATTCAAAAAAAAAAAAGCAAGCAAACCTATGAGCTGCTGCGTCCAATTTGTCATTCTTTATTGTTGGTAGCATTTTTTTTATTTAATCTCACATATTTTTGTACATCTGTATGCTGCACAAGCCAGCATGTTTAAAGAGGAAGTATAATAATAATGGAATAACTTTTCATAGGTAGAGTAGTAATTTGTTATAAATTGTAATCAGGGTGACTTGGAGGGGTTGGTTATAGGGACACCCTAGCACTGTTATATTTGTGCAGAGAAAAAGAAGAAGACCTGTGTAACATGAGGACACCAGTTCGAGGGAGAATACAACATCCTCCTGGTAGAATATCTAACTCATTTTTATGTTAAATATACTGGGCCAACGAGAGCCAGTGTGAGCAGTATGTTAATGTTTGTTTATGTTTATTTATTTATAATCCCGCCTTATATACAAGACAGATAACAGTACAACATCCATAATATCAAAAAATTACAATATGGGAATACTTGTTAGTAAAATTAGTTATCTGAAGGTCTCATTATAAAAATTGTCACAATTGCCCTGAAGTATGTAAACTATGCAGGCTTAACCTCTAGGTGGTTGCCTATAATGACAACTTATGGGAGGCAGCAAATAGTACTACACAAATTCAAAGAACCATCATCATATTATTTTACTTGCAGGGAGGGTGGACAGTTATCAAATAGCCCATTTATCCCCTATTTCTAGGATCTTAGTGCCTAAATTAAGTCTAATAAATCATAAATACGTGTCATTTGTGCCCCAAGGGGACCTTTTACTAAACTGTGATAAAAGGGGGCCTGCGCTAGCATCAGTGTGTGTGTTTTACACACGTTGATGCCCCCTTTTACCACAGCTGTCTTTTTTTCTGGAAAAGAAATGGCCATGTGTTAAGTGAACCATCACTGAGGTGGTGGTAAGGGCTCTCGCTTTAACCCGGTGATAACCGGGCAGTGAGTACTGCCAGGTAAGCACTGGTGCTACAAAAAACAGAAAATATTTTTGTAGCGCCGGAAATGGCGTGCACTGGGGGTGGGAACTACTGCCAGGCTCCTGCAGTAGCCCGACAGTAGTTCCATATTGGCGCAGGGCAAGCCTTTAGTAAAAGGGCCCCTAAGATGTAACATTCATGTGCATAAGTGCTGGTTGGGCACTAGCCCCCCGGATTCTATACAGGTTGCTCAAAGTTGGGTGCAGATCCCAGATGCACAAATAAATTAATTAGTCAATAAGGCACAAATATCAAATATTGGTGTTAAATGGGGTTAATTGACACTTAATTGGCAGTAATTAGGAGTTACGCACTCATCTGTCCTATACCCTATTCTATAACATATGCTTAACTCAAAAGTTGCAATGGGGTGGGTCAGGGGCATTCCCAGAAATTAAGCACAATGATATAGAATATTTGGATTTATGCAGACAACTGCCACCAGTTGGGCACATGGATTTACACGAGGTTTCAGTAGGAATAACTCCTCTCACCCAAAGTTGGGTGCAGGAATCTGCACTAAGGGCATGATTCTATATATGGGGCCTAAAATTAACACACAATAGGCAATCACGCCTAAGCGTATTCTAAATACGCTTAAGAGTAGTTCATGCGACTAAATCTGCACATGTCCATTTACACCAACGAAAAGCTGGTGTAAATCCCTGCCCATAGATTTACACGCACTGGCTCATATTTTATAATAACATGTGCAAATTTTGGAACACCCATGAAATGCCCATTTCCACTCCCTTAAGTATGCCCCTTTTTGCCTGCGTGCGTTAGAATTTAGGCGCAGTACATTATAGAATATGCTTAGCAATGTACATAGGTAAATTCTAATTTTTGCTTCAATTAGTGCTTGTTACTGCTTGTTAAGAGCTGTTAATAATGCTTAACAGCTTGTTAAAACAATTAATCTACACGAGCAGTTACAGAATACAAGTAGACTTATGCACAGAACTCTAGGCGGGCTATATAGAATCCGAGAGTAAGCGTTTATTCTATAAAGGTTGCTTGGTGCTAAGTGACCTTTACCATAGGTGCCATCTCTGTGGGTACCATGGGTGCTTGAGCATCCCCAATATTGAACAAACACCTTGACTTTGTCTAGGGAGAGGTCATTTCTGTTGGGTTTAGCACCCCCCAATAATTTTATAAAGTTGGCTCCAGAACTGACATTTAGCACGGATCTTAATAGCACCTAATTCTAGGTATCCAAACATTGTGCTTAAAGTATAACTAATCTACTACAGATATATTTATATAACAATACTAATATGCCTCATTTGAAGTTTCATCCAATTCAAACTGTTAAATGTTTGATTTGTATAGGACATCAGAGGTGGACTTCCTCAAGAGATCAAATCTCTGATTCATGTGTTGGGATTTACACCATGTTTTAGTTGGCGTAATTGACCATGACTAAATTTAGTTACACGGAGCAGCACTATTCTATAACATACACCTAAATTAAAGCATACCTCATAGAATACGCTTTGATTTCTGCGTGGAAATCGAGGCGCAATATATAGAATTTAGCCGTTAGTGCACACCCGCATAGTGTACAACTGCGGTGAAGGTATATACATGGGTAGATCGATATTTATGTGTATAACTTATAGAAAAGTACAAGTCTCGCATAAAGGGCAACAATTAAGTCCTAACATTTACACCTGCCTTTTACTGGGCATGCAAATACCAAGTTACATTCTATTTTATTACAGAATCTGGTAACCCATTTGCCATCTTAAATTTGGTGCTCGACACCCTGCATTTCAGTACCCAAATCTGGCCAGTCTTTAAAGAATGGTCCTCTTAATGTCCAATTGTGCATTTTTACAGAATTATTGTGGGAGGGCCTAAAAGTATTTGGTGGGGCATGAGGCTGAAGTTTCACCTACGCCACTCAATAACTTTGCACCAGTCCTGGATATAAGCAAAAGCAAATACTAGTTAGTATCCATCTTTTACAGTACTTCAGTCAAGACAGATTAACGGGATAGTTGTCTAATATTCATTCTAAAAATATTCTACTGCAATCTATATATACTTTGACAATGCTGCATGTTGATAAACTCTGTAAATGCTTGCCCTCTACAGTCTGCTCAGCTCACCTGTTAGGGCTCCTCCAAGACTCCCCCTTCTCAATTGCTGTCCATCTGCACTGAGCTGCCTTTTCAATTTGGAAGACTTGGAAAGGCTAGAAGAAACTTCAGGATTACTGGATTTCCGATACTGCATAGAGGGCGGCGAGAGTATATGATCAAGCTGTGGAAAGACAGAAACCTGTGTCAGTGTTACAGTAACCAGCAAATGCTTCACAGGCGGAGTTTGGGCCTTGCAAATGAATCATACACAGGAATGGCAAATTACCATCAGCATCATATCTAAGCTAATAAACACTACTAAGTCTGTGATACAGTGAAAAATGGGATTTAAGGCAATCATCCTTACTAATCCCCAAAACAGAGGGTAGCCAATGAATATTCTGATTTTCTATCATTTAATTTATAAACATCCCTCAACTTAATTTTGAAAGAATTTTGTGGCATTTCCCATGATGACTTAATTCGAAGGTACATTCATGAAATTAATCCGCACTTCTGCTACCATATCTGTGAAAAAGTATTTCCTGATGTTTCTCCTCAAACTACCCATCAGAGTCTCATGGCATGAACTTTTATTATAAATCTTTCTTCCCTTTGAACCACTGTGCTGTACAATAACAACAAAGGTTATTGATGATATGTATTAATTACGTTTGTCTATTGCTACATGTTACAATTTTCAGGAGAAAGCTTTCATTTCGAGTGGAGAGTGGCCTAGTGGTTAGGGTGGTGGACTTTGGTCCTGGGGAACTGAGTTCGATTCCCACTTCAGGCACAGGCAGCTTCTTGTGACTCTGGGCAAGTCACTTAACCCTCCATTGCCTCATGTAAGCCGCATTGAGCCTGCCATGAGTGGGAAAGCGCAGGGTACAAATCAAACAAACAAAAAAAAAAAAAAAGGTTGCCTATGAGTGAAGGCCACATAAGCTCTTATTTTATAAAAGCACACAGGAGCCTATGGGGCTCATTTTCAAAGCACTTAAACTTACAAAGTTCAGTAACTTTGTAAGTCTAAGTGCTTTGAAAATACGCCTCTGTGTCTTTATTAAAATACTAGCACAAATTCTGCAGAAATAGTAGCTAGATAAGTGCAGCCATAAAGTGTATAAATATGTATTTCATAAAAATGTGGCAAAAGATGGGTATCCCCTGATGAAGCAACATGGTGAAACGGGTGTCTGTCGGGATCCTGTATGAGAAATGAGACTCTGCTTATGGTTCTTGTGCAGTCAGATTTATTTAATGGTTTTGATGACTGAAGCTTCAAATCATGTATATCAATAAGTACACAGATAAGACAGTTAATGAGCACATAGATAAATGACTTCACACAGAGGTTTTTGACCAGTGACTGATTTGTCGCATTAAGGCCATTTTCTAGCCCATTACATTCTGGGTACGGTATAAGGTCTAAGCAATATCTGAGGTCTTTTCCTCCAATTTTTCACTCATATTGTTGAATCTATTCTGTCCACTTTGCTATTAAAGTTTCATAAAATATGCACATAAATCAAGACTCCGCCCATGTTCCACTCAAACTCCTCCCCTGAACACACCTACTCTAAAGTCACATTGACATACGAGCACGTGCCAAGCTTCCCCAATGCATACTTTGATACAACAGCAGCTTCTGAGGCATATATGCCTGAAAATCCTTTACAAAGTCACCTTTTGACACCTACCCAAAAGTATGCTCTGAGTCACTTGCAATCAATATATATTAAATTACTGAGGATATTGCATAGAATATAATTAAATAAGGTATAATTGCAACCTTCTAACATAGTTCTTCCATGTATCAGGCTACAGATTCCTAATTCAAGATACCACAGACTGAGGCACCAATGTACTAACATGTTGCCAAATTTTGCAAAGTCCGCACAAAAAATGGACATTTGCATACAAAGATTAGTTTTAGGACCGCAATTTTCCCATTTTAAACATGAGGCTGTATATACCGTATGCAAAACCAAAAGTTTTCACAAACATATGCTTACGCTTATACTTCCAAAACTTTAATAAAACTCAGGGGCCTTTTTACTAAAGGGTTGGCGTGCGGCAGTGGGCTTGCTGCGTGCCATTACGGAAAAACTGCTGGGCTACCACACGAGCCCAGTGCCATTTTCGGCGATATAAAAATATTTTCTATTTTTGTAGCACCGGTGCTTACCCAGTCGTTATCGGGAAGTACTGCATGCTGCCCAGTTACCGTCAGGTTAGCACAAGAGCCTTTACCGCCACCTCAATGGGTAGCAGTAAGTGCTCCCGCCGAAATCGCCGCGTGGGAAGTGGTTTACTTACTGCACGGCCATTTCTTTTTGAGAAAAAAAAGACAGCCTTTTACCCGATGTGGTAAAAGGGGCCTCAGCACGCATGAAAAACACGCGCTGACTCTAGCATAGGCCCCCTTTTACCACAGCTTAGTAAAAGGACCCCTCAGTCAATGAGCTACTTTATATGAATTTGCTTAGCAGCAATTCATTAACAATGTTCACAGTGCAAAAATATGAGCAAAAGTTCCTCAGTACACATCTTTTTCCATAAAGATAACTATACCTTTGTTGTGAAATCCCTGGGACATTTTCATAAGCATCACAGTAGAAAACGAATGTGGAAAATCACAACTTGTGAACAAAATTCTACGCACTTCAGTAAATCAGCCTCTGAGATCATGTATTATGTTTGCACAATGCACCCATCAGGCATAAAGCACTTTAGCGCTGAAATTAATACAAGTTATTCCCAAAAGTTGTTTTATTTGATGCAAAGAAAAACTTCTTAAACACAGGTCTCTCGTGTTCTGTGCCTATGAATAAAATCAGAGCCTAGATTTTAATTAAGAATTCAAGTATGAGCCACCAGGTGGTGCTCTGCAGTAGTCAAACAGCCACAGGAAACCTTCATCTTATTTTTTGGCAAAGCTGGAAAGCTCTCTACTTTCTGCCAATTTCTGAAGCTTTAAATTTGTTTATACGTTTAAACGTTCCTTAACCTATACACATATATGAGTCAGTCTATTTTGTTTAATGCTACAGTAAATATATTGCTCCAGTATTTTTTTTTTAATTTTGTTTTATCAATTTCACAATTTTAAACAAGAATAAACTTGATTCAGAAAAGATAGGTAATATTGATCATATTACTTAATAATTACTTTTTTTACAAGCAACTATTTATACTATTATCTATTCTTTAGTCCACTATTAAGAGGAGAAGACAAGGTACAATTCCATGAAATATTGTTATAACATTTTAAATGAAAATTAGAAGCGAAACACAGACCAAATTATTATATTACGGAGAAGAAGAAGATATTGCTATAGGCTGCAAAACTGGAGTTAAAACAGTCTTCGAGTTCAAGAAAGATATTAAATGCGTAGGATCATAGAAAACATATTTCACTGAGTTAAGTTTTAACACACACTTACAAGGAAAATTCAACCAAAATAAACCACCTAATTGCACCACCCAAGGGCGGAGTTTGAGGAAAAATTGACGCCTTTTTTGGGTTGCTCTAGCAATATCTAGAAAAATTCTAATTTTACAATTCAGAAAGAGCTCCTCTCTATGACGGAAAAATTGTCTCAATAACCAGTCTCTATCCGGTTGTAATATAAAAGTCACAATCAAGGTAGCTGGTTTAATAACAGTATTGTCTTCAAGAATTTGTGTTAAATTTAAAGTGTCAAATGTAACTGGCTTCTTCAGAAATTGGTTGATTAGTATTCTTCCTTTTATATTTCAACATTTTATTGACGACAATGCAGAGCTGCATCCAACAGTAATAATAATCCAGAGACAAAGTATAACAATCAACAGCGCAAACTGGGGAAAATACTGATGTTACATTCTAACATCCAGCTGTAACAATGCCTTACCCTTCCCACCCCTCTTGCAATAACCATACTGTCCGGGGATTGTGTTCTTATATCCCCTAACAGCATACAAATATGTACCAACAATTTATTGCTGAATAGCTTAATCCATAGTATAATTATAACACCTCACCACTTCACCTTATTCTGAAAGTCATATTTCCATAACTGTCTGCTTAGATCTTTTTTTGTCATCCTTGATCTTTTTGTAACAGCAATTGTATCTTTGACCCTGGAATGGCGATGCCATAACAGGTTTTTGTAAGCCACATTGAGCCTGCAAATAGGTGGGAAAATGTGGGATACAAGTGCAATAAATAAATAAATAGTCAAAATACAACATCCAAATCAACAATTCAATCAACCCAACATTAATTATAGCCCCCCTTACACTGGATTAAGTAAGATAGTGTCATCAATTATCATTTCCTCCCTCCCCCTCCCTCCCTCAAGCCACCCTCCCCCACCACCATATCCCCTTCATGTGGATTAACAATTCAAAATATAACTCCTCCCACAAGAAGGCAGAGTCATCCAAAGAGGCTCCCATCGGGCCTTGAACCTAACCCCTGGAACACTATCCATACTCTTAACCCCACATCTATCTACCCACATCTGCTGTATTATTCTTCCTTTTATATAATGACAAATAATATATTTTAGAGACCGGAGGATAAGCCTGTTCTGGAATTTTCAATATCTCTGATACCTTTTGAAAGTTATAAGAGGAGCAACAGCTGGTACTTTAGGAAAATTTATCAATCTTAATGTTTTAGATCGCTGTTGATTTTCCATATTCTCCATCTTATATTTCAATATCAAACCTATACATATATATGAGTCAGTCTATTTTGTTTAATGCTACAGTAAATATATTGCTCCAGTATTTAGATTTACTGTAGAATGATAAACAAGTCAAATTACTTAATTCGCTTGGACAAGGGGTAATATATTCTTTTAGCCAAGTATTCTCTTTAAGCTCCTAGGCCACCATTCCTACAGAGCTAACCAGAAGTTTAGTGCTATATAACTTAATTTGTGATTGGTCTGATACACTCCCATTTATCGCTTCTCCTCCATTGTTATTGAGCTCGGTTGATCATGTCAATAATTCCTCAGAGAAAGATTCAAGGACCTAGTGCAAGTCAGCCTTCTGAATGGCCAACTGGTATCTAATATTTTACCTTGTCTTTCTGTGGGGAAACCTAAGGGCTCAGTGGTAGTGCTCTGCTTGTTTCACAAGTCTAGTGTCTGTCCCTAGAGCTAGCTAGAAAAACTGTGAAGGAAGCTTTCACAGCCCTGGGTTTGAGAAAGGATATAGGAAGTTCCAGACATTGTATAATGTATGTTTGTTTATTTATTTATTTATTCATTCATTGACATTTATACCCCACATTAGCTTGAATTAGACTTAAGTTCAATGTGGCTTACAAACAAATAATAAAGTGAATAAAACATGATAATGTACAGAATATAACACAAATTACAATAAGTTCAAGAAGCAACTTAATACATGTGCAGTTAGTAACCATTTAGAGCAAATGCATTGTGTGTAATGTAGTCTCACAGGTAACGCAGCCATACCTGCCTGTCTGTATAAGGACTGTTACTATTGGTCTGTGCTGCTGCCTACACCTCTTCTCTTTCTCAGCCAAGCTTGGCTCCTTTGTCTACCTGCTATCATTTCCTGGTCATTCTTACTATCTCTGTCCTGAGAGGTCAGCCAGGTATGACCTTTCCCTCCAATCAAGGGCTGCCCTCTAGGACCATCTCTGCCACTTGATAGCACGCTCTGCCCCCACTGGTCCCTTTACCTCCTCCTCCCTGGGCCTGTGTGAGCCCCTCCTTAGCCTCTCTCTCTCCATGAGGCATTCTCCATCTTGCTTCAGACAGCACTTCTCCTGCTAAACTCATTGGAATGAACTCAGTTTTTTACCTTGCAACATATCTTCCTAATAAGATATTGCACTTTCCAGCCACCTAGCTCTTGAGCTACTCTTACCTGTTCAACTAGTTTCCCACCTCTGCAATAAAGCTGCCTTTCTCCAGATTTCTATCTCCAACCACTAATACAGCTGTCAGAATTATGGAGTCTCTGTGCCCTGGTGCAACACTTCTGAACATCTGGCTGTGAGTAAATTATCTATATTTATTCAATAAAGGAAATTTCAGAAAATATAGAGACTTCAGGTGTGTGCTGGTGTGTCAAGGTTATACTTCAACATATTGAGACTTTACAATTAACTACTACTACTTAACATTTCTAAAGCGCTACTAGGGTTACGCAGCGCTGTGCAGTTTAACGAAGGACAATTAACAAGTCTTAAGAGGCTCCCGGTTGAAGGCCTGTCATTGGTGTGATTGAGTTACATAGAAAGGAGGTTAAAATGGGAACAAACACTGAGATAATTTTGAATTTGCAACCATGGCAATATGGCTATAGCAGAAAATGGCTCCAATGAGCTAGAAATCCAAAACAATCAAAAGCAATCTGCTAGTCTGGCCACCAAAATAAACATAACGCTTTCCATTTCTAAGTTTCACTGTTTTAGGGTAATCTCTCCACTTGTTAGGTTCAGTCTGAGAGCAACTCTTAATTGCAAAGATTCAACAGTTTCACCTAACAAATCAGACAACAGCTGAAGAAAATAGAATCATGGGTCCCCTGTTCCAAAAACAATCTTTGGACTGTTTAATTTTTCTGGAATCTTATTAAGTTTCTCTAAATTCTAGAACACAATTCAACTCCAGTGTGACCAATGCAAGACGAGAGCCTGAGGCACCTTGTATGTCTGCATGTCAGCTGGGTACTTCTTTCACCTTCCGCCTTATAATTTAATCATTACTACATCAATTCTCTGGCCAAGTACACCACACCTTGGTATATGATATAAATACAACCTTGACCCACTTGAAAGATGTCCAAGTCCAGTTCTCCCTTATTCATTTTTTTTCATTTTCAAATTATTTTTGTTGATGTTATCATGTGTACATAAAACACATATAAAACTAGGTCACAAATAATCCACAAAAGAAAAAAAAAGTATTTAACAATGAAATCCCCTTAGAACCTATGCTCTGCTCTACCAGTTGCTATAAGTAAAAAGTGTTAAGTGGATCCTCAACTCCTACCAGCCTCAAAAGAACAAATATTTAACCATTATACAAATTCCAAATATATAGCTGTTATTGTATTACTACTACTATTACTAATCATTTCTATAGCGCTAGTAGATTGTAAGGAGTATGGTAAGGAGCATGCAGGAAGAAATAGGCTGGGGAGGAACCCCAGCTACCAAAAAAGGAAAGAAGATACTGGGGAGGGGCCGATCCTGCCCAAGAGGGACATAAGGGTAGAAAACTACAAGTCCCAGAAAGCCCCAGGAGAGCACCTAGGAAAGAGGAGAAATAGGGTGCACATCCCAGAAGCTCCAGAAGGGGGCCAACCAAAAAGGGAGAAAGCTGAGGCTCCACCTTGGTGGAAAAGGTGGTGGAATAAGTGGGCGGGGAAAGAAAAGCCCCAGAGCCCGGTTAATGAGGAAAAAGGGAATCAGCTGCAAGAGGGGTGGGGAGAGGAGAAAATGGACTGGGCTCCTGAGGAGAGAGGGGGAGATGAGCCAGAGGAGATGGAACAAGGAGAACCAGAGGATGTACCAGAGGAACCCATGGAACTGTTGGCTCTGACTCAGTCAGAGCAGGAGGTATAGTGGGCTGCCCGGGTCAAGCGGGAGGAGGTCAGGAGAATAAGGCTGACCAAGAGGGTGGGACCCGAGGCTTTGACCCCGCACAAAGCCTGAATGCAATTGGGACTGTGTTTAAAAGAGCCTTACTGCAAGTAGGGCTGTATTTGGAAAAGCAGTGCTGCAATTGGGACTGTGTTGAAAAGAGCCTTACTGCAATTAGGGCTGTGTTTGGAAAAGCATTGCTTCAATGGGGACTGTGTTTAAAAGAGCATTGCTGCAATGGAGACTGTGGGTAAAAGAACCTTACTACAATTGGGACTGGGTTTAAAGGAGCCTCACTGCAAGTAGGGTTGTATTTGAAAAAGCAGTGCTGCCATTGAGACTGTGTTTGCAAAGCCGGGCTATATTTTGAGACTGTGTTTGAGAAGCCTGGATATATTTTGGGCCCGTGTTTGAGACTGTGTTTGAAAAGCCTGGCTACATTTTGGAGACTGTGTTTGAAAAGCCTGGCTACATTTTGGAGAAGGTGTTTGAAAAGCCTGGCTACATTTTGGGGACTGTGTTTGCAAAGCCTGGCTATACTTTGGGCCTGTATTTGAAAAGCCTGGCTACATTTTGGAGACTGTGTTTGAAAAGCCTGGCTACATTTTGGAGAAGGTGTTTGAAAAGCCTGGCTACATTTTGGGGACTGTGTTTGCAAAGCCTGGCTATATTTTGAGACTGTGTTTAAACAGCCTGGCTCTAGTGAGAGGTGTGAGAAAGGCCCGGCTGTAAATTAACCTGTGTTTAAACAGCCCTGGCTCTAGTGAGCTGTAGGAAAAAAGCCTGCTGAAGGAAGAAAAAAGGAAGAACAGGAGCTCTTAGCTGGTGGGGGCAGGGCTCCACCGCCTGGACCAGCAAGAGACTTTCTACAAGATGTACGCAGCGCTGTTCACATTATACATTATATGCAGGTACTTTCTCTGTCCCTAGGGTGCTCACAATCTTAGGGGTCCTTTTACTAAGCTACATAAGCATCTATGCGCGCCCAACGTGCGCCAAAAGGGAGTTACCACACAACTACCACGTGGCTTTTGCGGCAATTTCATTTTTGGCACGCATCCGATATGCGCGTCTGAAAAATATATTTTATTTTCGGGCGCACGTAACGGAAGCGCATCAAGTGGCATTTGGCCCATGTAGGTCATTACTGCCTGGTTACCGCGCGAGTCCTTACCGCTAGGTCAGTGGCTGGCGGTAAGGTCTCAGACCCAAAATGGATGCGGGGCAATTTTCATTTTTGCTGCACATCCATTTTCAGCAAAAAAAAAAAAAAAAAAGGACATTTTTACAGGCGCGCTAAAAAATGGATTGGTACATGCCCAAAACCCATGCCTACACTACCGCAAGCCATTTTTCAGCGTGCCTTAGTAAATGGACCCCTAAGTTTTGTACCTGGGGCAATGGAGGGTTAAGTGACTTGCCTAAGGTCAGAAGGGGAGCTGCAGTGGGAATTGAATCCAGGTCACCAGGATCAAAGCTTGCTGCACTAACCATTAGGCTACTTCTCCACATTTTAGTCCACCACCCCTCCTCCGCCGCCCTACTGCTCCCCACCCACTGCCACTGCTGTACATACCTTTGCTGGCGGGGGTCCCCAACCCCGCCAGCTGAAGCCTTCGTCTAGCGCTGGTCTCTGGCACCGCCGCATTGCCTGCCCTGCTCTCCCTTCCCCTCACGGTCCAGCATGCTTGTTTTCACTAAAATTCTCTCTTCCCCTCATGGTCCGGCATGCAAGCAAAGAAACTGAGCATGAGCATGCTCAGTTTTACTAAAACAAGTGCGCTGGACCATGAGGGGAAGAGAGAGCAGGGCAGGCAATGCGGTAGCGCCAGAGAACAGCGCTGGATGAAAGCTTCAGCTGGCGAGGGTTGGTGACCCCCCCCCACCAGCCAAACCAGGGACCTAGAGCAAATTCATGGGGGGGGGGGGGCATATAGCTATGCCACTGCCACCCACAAGCAGAGTGGGGAGTTTGAAAATTGACCTCCAACACAGTGCACCACTGGAAATATCAACCTTAATACAGAAAAACAGGTTCTGACTATTGAAGGATTAAGGTGTATTCATTTCATATTTTTCTTGGCCAAGATTAACTTTTAAAACTTTTTCAGATCATCAGAAAAATGCCTATATTGCGACCCAAATCGGGAGATGGGCGTCTTTCTCCCGTGGGCGCCCAAATCAGTATAATCGAAAGCCGATTTTGGGCGTTTCCAACTGCAATCCGTCGCGGAAACGGGTAAAGTTGACGGGGGCGTGTCAGAGGCCTGGTGAAGGCGGAACTGGGGCATGGTTATCAGCCGAGGAGAGATGGGCGTCTTTAGCTGATAATCGAAAAAAAAAAGGCATTTTTACCGCGATTTTGGGTCACTTTTTTGGACCCTTTATTTTCACGAACAGGTCCCAAAAAAGTGCCCCAACTGACCAGATGACCACTGGAGGGAATCGGGGATCACCTCCCCGGACTCCCCCAGTGGTAATAACCCCTCTCACCAAAAAAAACCCACTTTAAAAACTTTTTTTCCAGCCTCTATGCCAGCCTCAAATGCCGTACCCACCTCCATGACAGCAGAATGTGTTCGATCCTCTCACAGCCTTTCCCTGGGTCAGATGTGGCTCTCGGGTGCACTACAGGGTCACATCAGCATTGCATTGTGGTGGGTATAGGGTATTGGGCTCCGTGATTTCATTAGCTTGTGTTACAGTCTCACGATGTTGGTTGTTGGTAGGCTCTTCTCCCATGGTGCTTTTCCCTCTGCCTACTGAGTCAGAGTGTGCCCTGTTGTGTTGCCTGTTGTAGTCCATGTGGTAGTGGCCATTTTTGTAAGCCAGTTTTACTTCCCTTTCCTGTGTTAGCCACGTTACAGAACTTAGTTCTTACCTTGAATGTGGCTGAAAGAGGGCATTGTACAGCATTCTGCCAGCTCTGACCTACTGCTAATCTCAGTACCAGGGAGACTCATTGTCAGTGGGGCACAACCTCTGATCTGCAGTTAACTGTGAGTAAAGGCGGTTATTCCAATAAAGGATGTTTTCGGAGAGATTAGTCTTCAGGTGTCAACTGCTGTGCCAATGTTATACAGCAGCAACCAGTCCTAGAGGCCTGCGTGTATGCAGGTCCCTGGAGCCCTTTTAGTGGGTACCGCAGTGCACTTCAGCCAGGTGGACGCAGCCCCATCCCCCCCCTACCTGTAACACTTGTGCTGGTAAATGGGAGGCCTCCAAAACCCACTGTACCCACATGTAGGTGCCCCCTTCACCCCTAAGAGCTATGGTAGTGTTGTACATTTGTGGGTAGTGGGTTTTGGGGGAGGGGGGTTGGGGGCTCAGCACGTCTCGCGAAGGCGCAACTGGAAGAACAAATGCTAGAAAGGTAAGGAGGGGCGACAAAAATTTCTTCAGGTATATTAGTGAAAGGAGAATGACTAAAAAGGGAATTGTGAGACTAAAAGATACAGCGAAACGCTATGTAGATAATGATGAAGAAAAAGCCAATTTGCTAAATACTTTTGTTCTGTTCTCACTGAAGAAAATCCTGGAGAAGGACCACGAGGGACTGGCAAAAGTTCACCTGAAAATGGAGTGGATAGAGCACCGTTCACGGAAGAGAGTGTGTATCAACAACTTGGAAAGCTAAAGGTGGACAAAGCCATGGGACCGGACGGGATCCAGCCCAGAATATTGAGGGAGCTCAGAGAAGTTCTGGCGGGTCCTTTTAAAGATTTGTTTAATAAATCCTTGGAGACGGGAGAGGTTCCGAGGGATTGGAGAACGGCGGATGTGGTCCCTCTTCACAAAAGTGGTGATAGGGAAGAAGCTGGAAACTACAGGCCGGTAAGCCTCACTTCGGTTATTGGAAAAGTAATGGAAGCCATGCTGAAGGAAAGGATAGTGAATTTCCTGGAAGCCAATAAGTTGCAAGATCCAAGACAACATGGTTTTACCAGAGGGAAATCGTGCCAAACGAATCTCATTGAATTCTTTGATTGGGTAACTGGAGAATTGAATCATCGACGTGCTATAGACGTAATCTACTTAGATTTTAGCAAAGCTTTTGACACGGTTCCTCACAGGAGGCTCTTAAATAAACTAGATGGGCTGAAGATAGGTCCCGAAGTGGTGAACTGGATTAGGAACTGGTTGACGGACAGACGACAGAGGGTGGTGGTAAATGGAGTTCGCTCGGAGGGAAAGGTGAGTAGTGGAGTGCCTCAGGGATCGGTGCTGGGGCCGATTCTGTTCAATATATTTGTGAGTGACATTGCCGAAGGGTTAGAAGGTAAAGTTTGCCTATTTGCGGATGATACTAAGATTTGCAACAGAGTGGACACCCGGGAGGGAGTGGAAAGCATGAAAAAGGATCAGAGGAAGCTAGAAGAATGGTCTAAGGTTTGGCAATTAAAATTCAATGCAAAGAAATGCAAAGTGATGCACTTAGGGAGTAGAAACCCACAAGAGACTTATGTGTTAGGTGGTGAGAGTCTGATAGGTACTGAGGGGGAGAGGGATCTTGGGGTGATAGTATCCGAGGATCTGAAGGCGACGAAACAGTGTGATAAGGCGGTGGCCGTAGCGAGAAGGTTGCTAGGCTGTATAGAGAGAGGTGTGATCAGCAGAAGAAAGGAAGTGTTGATGCCCCTGTACAAGTCGTTGGTGAGGCCCCACCTGAAGTACTGTGTTCAGTTTTGGAGGCCATATCTTGCGAAGGATGTAAAAAAAATAGAAGCGGTGCAAAGAAAAGCTACGAGAATGGTATGGCATTTGCGTTCCAAGACGTATGAAGAGAGACTTGCTGACCTGAACATATATACCCTGGAGGAAAGGAGGAACAGGGGTGATATGATACAGACGTTCAAATATTTGAAAGGTATTAATCCGCAAACAAATCTTTTCCAGAGACCAGTGGCAATCGAATTTAACATTACTTGCAGTTTGATTATTATAAGCCCTATTTAAGGAGATTTATTAGTTGGGTGCCTGCATTTTCACCAGCCTTTGGTAAGCACAAATGCTCATGCCCAAAATTAGGTGTGAAGGGCCAGATTCTATATATGGCGCCTGAAAGCTCCACATGGACTAAATGTCTGCCTGAGAGTATTCTGTAAGTGGCAACTATTTATAAGCACAGTATATAGATTATGCGTAGTTGATATCATAACGCTTAAAACTATGCACCTATTTACTCCAAGGGAAATGTGGCGTAAATGCCAGCTCATAGATTTAGGTGCATATTCTATAACAGTGTGCATAAATTTTGGAATGCCCATTTCAGCACCCATAACTGCGCCCCTTTTTGGCAGCGCACATTAGAATTTAGGCACAGTGCATTACAGAATAGGCATATAAATTCTAATTATTGCCAATTAGTGCTTATTTTTGCTTGTTATCAATGCTGATTAGCTTGTTAAGACAGTTAAGTTACGCGTGTTGATATAGAATACACTTGGATTTCAACGCTGAACACTAGGGGCAATAGCTAAAATCCAGGGGCAAATGTGCCCTAGGCTAGTATTCTGTTAAGGATGCTCTGAGTAGAATGCCCTTTACAGAATACTAGCTTAGTGCTCATCGTCCCATTGCACAACTTTAGATGCCATTTATTGAATCCTCCTAAGTGCAAATGCATTAATTGTGAATAATCATAATATAGGGTAAAGAAGTTTTCTGTAGAGTAACTGCTGGGTCATGGTGGGCATGACTTCAACCATTATTGCACAGCCTTTGTTCTTATGGTGTGTTAATTTTTACCTTTAAAACACAGGGAGTGCAAAAACTTACCACACTTTAGTAAAGGGACCTTTCAATGTACCCTGAGTAGAAACAATGACTGATGCACAACTCGCGAAGCGTATTCTGTAATGCACTGTGCCTAAATTCTAATGTGCGCTGGCAAAAAGAGGCGCAGTTATGGGTGCTGAAATGGGCATTCCAAAATTTATGCACACTGTTATAGAATATGCACCTAAATCTATGAGCTGGCATTTACGCCACATTTCCCTTGGAGTAAATAGGTGCATAGTTTTAAGCGTTATGGTATCAACTACGCATAATCTATATACTGTGCTTATAAATAGTTGCCACTTACAGAATACGCTCAGGCAGAAATTTAGTCCATGTGGAGCTTTCAGGCGCCATATATAGAATCTGGCCTTTCACACCTAATTTTGGGTGTGAGCATTTGTGCTTACCAAAGGCTGGTGAAAATGCAGGCACCCAACTAATAAATCTCCTTAAATAGGGCTTATAATAATCAAACTGCAAGTAATGTTAAATCGATCGCCACTGGTCTACTTTTTTATAAATACTTTTTTTTTTATACTTTTGTAAAAATTTATGATTCTTCATTTATTAAGTGGTTGAAAATAGTACTTAGCTTTGTACAACGGACACGCTGCCCACTATGAATAATACAAAGATTTTTAATGGACCGCTTCTCTAAACAGGTTTTCAGAACTTGGCCATGTCGGCAGTGTGACCATTGTACAAAGCTAAGCACTATTTTGAACCACAAAAAGTGGACCAATGGTGATGAGAGGGGTCCATAAGCAGTACTGAACTGCCGTTTGGATGAATACTGATTCTGAAGGTCCAAAAAAAATGTTTTATACAGTATAATAAATGCTCTATTAGTTGGATGTCCGATGGGAACACATTGTAGGCACCCAACTAATGGCAGTGGTGTACATATGAAAGTATCCTACAATATTGTGACTGAATAGATAGGGGTGGACTGGAGTGTAAATTTTAAGGGGCTTTGACGTTAGCTTCAGAACGGTCTGTGCCCTGAGAAAGGCAAGGACAAATCAAACTTGGGTATACATATAAAGTATCACATACCATATAAAATGAGTTTATCTTGTTGGGCAGACTGGATGGAGCGCACAGGTCTTTATCTGCTATCATTTACTATGTTACTATGTAACATTGTGCTTCATTTATGGGAATGCCCCTCCCATGGCCACATCCCCTTTGGACTTGTGTGCTATGAAATTTAGGCACACATTGTTACAGAAAAGAAAATAGAGCAGATCCAAATGTAACACTTAATTACTGCTAATGAAGTGCTTGCTAAAAACAATTAGGGGCCCATTTCTTAAGCAGCGGTAAGCCCACAGCAGGCTTGCCATGCGGCAATCTGGTACTACCACCAGCCCAATGCGGGCACTGGCGGTAGTTCTACCCCCAGCACACGGCATTACCAGTGCTAGTGGAAATATTAGAAAAATATTTCCACAGAAGGTTATCCAGTAAATAACGAAAAAGAGGAAACAATCTGTGACTCTAAACCTGCAGTTATGCGAAAACTATAATGAAGAGTCCAGTAAATCTCTATGTCAATATACACATCTATATATATATATTTATTTTTTTATTTATTTTTTTTAATATTCAAGTTTTCTTGTTAAAAACGAGGGTTACCACCAGGTTAGTGCGGGAACCCTTCCATCACCTCAATAGGTGGCGGTAAGTGCTTCCCCCCCCCCCCCCCCCCCCAAACGTCTGCATGGTAAGTGCAATCTTATCGCATGACCAATTCTTTTTTGGGGCTTTTTACCCATGGTAAAAAGGGTCTCAGCACGCAGCAAAAATGGCCACCGCTGCTAGCATAGGGTCCCCTTTACCGCACCATAGTTAAAGGGTTCCTTATTGATACCAGCTAATTGATTAATTAGTTTATGCACAGGTCTGGGATCCGCGCCCAAATTTACACAACCTACACAGAATCCAGGGGTTAATGCCTACTTGAGCATATGCATGAAAATCTTTCTAATGAATATTCATTCTGGGTATCCTGAAAACCTGACTGGTTGAGGTGCCTCCAGGACCAGGTTTGGGAACCACTGCATTCTGTGGTAGGGCAGAGAATGTGTGTGGACTGTACAATGCATTCAGATCAGGATATTTACTGTGTCCTTCGTGAGGAGAGGAGTGAAGAGAATAAAAGTGTATATGTTCAGCAGGGAAGGACCTGAGTAGGGGCATACTGGGTATTCCACCCTACACTCTAGTGCTGCCCCCCAAATAAAAAAGTCCCAAATGACCCTAGGTTCCTGTCAGAAAGCTGAAATGTTAAGACAAACAAGGGTGTATATAACTATGGACAATGGAAAAGGAGAAAGCTTATTTCTGTGTGAGCAGATACGAGAACCAATTTTTCTTTTTTTTTCTTCTGCTTGACCAAGGAAAATACATAGAAGAATGATTCTGGTGTCTATACGTAGCATATTGTTAGATCAGGTTATGTGTTTGCAACAGAAGATGAGAATAATTTCTAAGAGTGAAGACAGGATCATATCATGTCCCATTTTGTAACCAATCACCCCATGATGGGATGAGCAGCAACAATCTTATTTGTCTATTGGGAAATTAACTGTATTAGGATCCTCAGGGAAATTCTAGAGACAACTCCAAGAGGAGTCGAGTTCTCTGCTGAGGGGGAAATGTTGGCAAGTTTCTGAAAGTAAGGATGCAAAGAGAGTCTGGAAGTTCTGTGAAGGTTCTGAATGATTTTCTACCAGGACAGGTTGCCTGTAATCCACTGGATAGTTAAACCAATATCCTGGACCACACATCTGTGGACAGATGCCATCTAGCATCCCCAATCCATTTTCACTAAGCACCAAAAGATAGGATGTGATAAACCTGCATTTTGGCATGATAGCTAGACAGCAGCCATTGCTAGACCAAACCACATGGGTCAGATGCTGATGGAATCTCTTCTGCCTAAATAAAAGAACATCTCCGGTATCCTGGGATGCACTGCCCTAACCTTTAACTAAACCCATTGTGAAGCCCAACTCCAACATGCAGAGAAGGGGAGGAAGAGAATGTAACTGAACATAGTTACCACGAATGGACATTTTGTGGTATATCAAGCACTGGAAATAAATAACTGCTCAGCATTATCAAGAAGCATTTTTAGCCAATTGGCTGCAAACATCTACAAAGTCTACTTTAAATATATAAAAGTTATAGGAAGACTAACTGGGTATGTAATGACTCAGAGTTCCATGCCATCAAGTATCCAATTGAACACCTTCAGGATCCCTTACACAGCACTCAAAGTCCCTTAGCACTTAAAGAAGATAGGGGGTAGTTACATCGAATAGATAAGCATCAGTAAGGATGCATTAGGCAGAAAAGAGAGAACTTATCAGCTGAGACCATATATTCAGGCTGTCAGACTCAAATCTATAAGGCAGGGAGCCCACCCAGTTACCAGCAGGCCGATGAGAGGAGAACTGAAAGTGGTGTTAACATCCACACTGCCTAGTACCCACCCATGATAACCTCTGGCCCCACCAAAGAATTAGTCCAAGTTACACCACTGTTTTAAAGTCAACCAAGACAGTAGGATTTGATGACCAATAAAAGCCTTGTTTGGCTCTCTGTTTATAACACCAGATCTTTACTACTCTATTATCCATGATCATGGATCTCTTCACCTATGCCTATAAAGCTACTCATTGACTAGGCAAACGCTGCTGAAAAAAAAAAGTCTAGATTTAGGTCATTTGTTGTGGCAGGACATTGCTGCTAGTACTGGAATGCTCACCATAAATCTAAAGACAGAGAATATGACAGTGGGTGATGATTTAAGTACATTTTGCTTCCCAATTTCATTTCCTGATGCAATAGCACAGGCACCACTTGATCTGCAGCTTTACCTTCATTTCCTTCAAACTAATGATCATCTGTGTTTATCCCAAGCTTTCTTGAATCCCGTTACTGTTTATGTCTTCACCAAATTCACTGAGAACTTGTCCAATACATACACCAACCGTCCATGCCAAAAGAATAGTCTATAAACAAAAGCTTCATCCTCCTCAATGCTCCCCAGCCTGCCAGCCTGTTCCTGCAGTTCTCTTACTCAGGTTTTTAAGGTTTATTAATTTGATTAACCGCCTTTCAACAAGGACCACAAGGAGGCATATTTTCAAAGAACTTAGACTTACAAAGTTGCATAGTAACCTATGGAACTTTGTAAGTCTAATGGGCAGATGATCAGAAGCAAACGCGAGTGCTAGAGGCTATTAGTGCCATACTAGCGCCGGCGTTTGCTACTGCTCCATGATCAGAGCCCCCGAGCGTGTGAAACGCGCTTGCGGGCTCTGAACACAACTAGCATGCAAATGCATGCTAAACAGGGCTCTTAGTGCAAGTATTCCTCCCAAATGATCAGTAAACAGCGTGCCAAACATTGGTGACTGTCCATGGCAAACCCTACGCCAGCTCAGAGCTGGCGTTAGGGTTTGAAGACCATTGGGAAGGAATGGTGAGCCCTGTCCAGCATGCATTTGCATGCTAGCAGGCCCCCATTCCCCCAAATGCAGCCCCCCCCCAGAAGACCTCCAGACCCACTTGACAGAAGAGTTTCTCCCTTATATGGTGTGAAGCCCCACCCAGAGCATCTCAGGATGTACTGAGCAGGGCTGGACACCGCCATTTTCAAAGCGGCACTGCTGGAAGAGGAGGGAGTTTATCTTCCTCCTCCAACAAGGATATGTGGGGGAGGGGAAGAGGGTCGCTAGACCACCAGGTCAGAGGGGGGTTTGACTCGTGGTCCACTGGGCCACCAGGGATTTACTTGGGGGGGGGGATGCTAGGGGGGGTTCATAGGATCTCCAGCCCCCTCGAACTTGTGTCGGGGGGAGTCAGGGGAACTGGAGGCCCACCATACCTCCAGCCCCCATGTCGCTGGCTCGGGGTGAGGGTACTAGGCCACCAGGGCCATGCTGTTTGGGGTCTGGTGGTCCCACGGACCTCCAGCCCAGACCTGTCAAACAAGTGCAGGAGGATTGTAACTGAGCGCATGCTCAGGTACAATCTTCTTGCACTTTACCCTATGATCAGAGGTAATAGTGCACATAAATTTGCATGTATTATCTCTGATCATAGGGGCGGTAAAGCCCCGCGCTGTTCCAGCACTATTTTTAGAGCGCTTTTTGGAACAGCGTGGGGCTTTTGATCATCTGGGCATCAGTGCTTTGAAAATGAGCCCTGTGATGCATAGAGTTAAAAAAATTTAAATAAGTCAAAAACATGTCTAATAGGACAAACGGACAGCAATGTAACAGACTGGAAAACAAATAAGGATACATTTTTGCTTTATTGGTTATATAAACTGCATTTATAGACATAACTAGGAGTTAAATGTGTATGTTAATAACATAAAAACTATGGAGGAACGAGAACACTGCCAGGGAAGGACAAGAGAGGTAAAACAAGTCCAATCCAAGAGTGCAAAATTGCTATTAAGCAACTGAGGGGAATAAATAGCTAAAAAGCCAAGTTTTAAGGAGCTTTAATTCTGAGGTATTTAGATTCTCCCTCTGATGCTTATTCCAGAGAGGAACAGGGAAAAGATGACCAGTGAGTAGCTTTGAACCAAATCTGAACAGACAAGGGAAGCTGCAGCTGAAAAGAGCGAGGATCTAACAGAGTTATACAGTGCCAGCGGTGAGGCTAAATAGAACAGTATACCTATGTAGAAAGCATGACATGTCAGAAGTAACATAGTAGATGATGATGACGGCAGACAAAGACCTGTACGGTCCATCCAGTCTGCCCAACAAGGTAAACTCATAGCATAAGGTATGATGTGATACTACATATGTATTCTTGATCTTGATTTCTCCTTGCCATTTTTATGGCACAGATCATAGAAGTCTGTACGGGACTGGTCTTGTTTTTCAACTTCTGAAGTTGTCATTGAAGCCCCACCCCAGCCCATCCAAATCTGTCCAGCCACGATCAGGGCATACACTGTAGAAATCTGCCCAGCACTGGCACTGAATCCTAAACAAATTAGTGGGTGCAGCTATTGTGGCTTATACGGATTTCAACAAGGCCTTTGAACAGTTCCTCAAAGAACACCAGTCCGCAAGTCTAGTGGATGTAAGAGAAATTATAAACCAGATTAGAAGCTGATTGGACACCAGGACTATAAGAGCAGTTGGCAATGAGGCCTGGTGAAGGGAACATAATCACCAGGATGTCAAAGAGTCCAGTGCGTGACCCAGTCTTCTTCAATAACTTTGTTAGGAACCTTGTGAAATAGCTTATGAATCTATTCTGTGATACTTGTTAAATTGGTATTCCTTTTTAGTTTATGTTCATTTATAATTTTTGTAATTTGTGATTTTTATTTCTTATGTTTCTACTTGTGCACTGCATAGGAATACTGATATGCAGCACTGAAATACTTTTATATTTAAATAAATAAAAGGGAAACTGCACCTGTATGCAGATGATGGCCATCTGCAACCAAACAGACATGAGCAAGATAAAAGGTAGCCTTAACATACTAAACTTTCATATAAAAAAAAAATATTAAATCATGCATCTTGGGTACAGTAATCCAAGAGCCAAATATCATGTAAAAGGGGAACAGCAGTCACTAAGGGGCCCTTTTACTAAGCTTTGGTAAAAAGTGGCCTTAGCACGTGCTTATGCATGTCATTCGTATGCGCTAAGGCCATTTTTACATCGTGGGTAAAATGGGTGATTTTTCTATTTCCAGCATTTTTGGCCACGTGTTAATTTTTCTGTTAGTGCATGAGCCCTTACCTACACCAATTTTGTAGGCAGTAAGAGCTCACACAGTAACCACTTACTCTCTGCCCCTGCCCCGCCCCCAGCGCTAAAAAATAAAGCTAATATTTCAGCCCGGGGGAAGCGCATGCACATGCAAAAGTTACCAAAGGACAGCTGAGCACACCCTGTGGGAAGCACTTTTTTGCTGTGGTCGCACGCTTTAGTGCTTGCCGCAGCTTAGTAAAAGGGCCCCAAAGTAAGAACAGTGGGGGGGGGGGGGGGGAGGCAATCTACGATGGCTTCAAGCTAGAAAGACAGGTGTGAAAAGCAACTGAAGAAGCAGCCCATAAGGAATGTGAGAAACATTTTCAAGGTGTGTGGGGAGGGGGGCAGACACCTGGAAGAGACTTAGCAAAGGTGATAGGAGCCAGAAAGAGTGGCAGAATGCAAGTGCATGGAACAAACACAGCAATCGTACTGCCAAGAAAGCAGAGAGAGAAAACTTGTTAATTTAATTAAAAGTTTGATTTAAAGAGACTTTTTTTTTGACAGACCTATGGGACAGGAAAAACATTATACCCTACTCTGTCAATTAAAATGTTATATTATGTATTGTGCTGTCATTATAAGTAGTATACTATGCCATGCTTTGTATTGTTATTTGAATATTTTTACTGCTGTAACTGTCTATTTCTCATGTTTGATATATTCTTATTGTACACCACCTTGAGTGAATTCCTACAAAAAGGCGGTAAATAAATAAATATATAGACCTTGCAATAGCAGAGAGAAACTGCTCTTGCCTTTCTACCCACAGATGTCACTGCTAACTCAGGGGCCCACATTGCGCCTAACGTGCACCAATTTGGAACTACCGGCCAGGCTACCGCATGGCACAGGTGGCTATTTCATTTTGTACGCGTGTCCAGTAGTCACACCAGATATTTTCTGGTGTGCGGCGCTAACTGGGCGGTAATCGGCATTGTACGCACACTGACGATTACTGCCCAGTTAACACGTGAGACCTTACCGCTAAGTCAATGGGTGGCGGTAAGGTCTCAGGCCCAAAACGGACACGCGCCAATTTTCATTTTGCTGCATGTCCATTTGCAGCCCAAAAAAGGCCTTTTTTGCAGGTGCGCTGAAAAATGAATCTGTGCGCATCCAATACACCTGTATACACCAGCGCAGGCCACTTTTCGGTGCACCTTAGTAAAAGGACCCCACAATGGATTTCTGTCCAGTCAAGGTTCAAGCTGACTATCCCTTTCTTGGATATTTTCATCTACTACACAAGCCTCAACATCTTGAGAAATATCTCCCTGATAACTTGCAAGGAAGACCCAGGTCTCCCAGCCTACAAATTATCAAGTTTGGTTTTGGGAAATACAATGAAACAAAAAGAAATTTGTTTTTACACAAGCTCCATGTTGCACAATAACTTTCAATAACTGCTTCTTGTGTTGCTGAGTCAATACTGAGGTAACTCTAAACACAAGTGGGGCAAATCTATAAGCTGGGGCCTAGAGGTACATGCCACCTATATGTATCAAAGATGCCATTAATTGACAGTTAGGGACCTATGTGCACTAGACACTATTCTAAAAAGTAGCACCTAAGTGCCATTGTGCCTAATTGCAAGAGGGGCTTAACTCACAGGCACAGCATGGGTGGGCCATGGGCATGTCTCCCTGTTATATGGGTAGTTTATTGAATACATTGCACGTGTTGTAATGGCCTAAAAGGGTGCACCTAAATATGGCAACATACGCTAGTGTCAAGGGGGTGCACCAATGTCAAAATATGCTAGCACTTAAGATGAGGTGCCAATTTATAGAATTGTACTAAAGGGGCTGCTACAACTGGGGAACAGGACACCGTCATCATGCTTAGGAATGGAAAAAGAGAAAAATGAAGGCAGATACAGACCATGTGATCGTGGAGGAGTGGCCTAGTGGTTAGGGTGGTGGACTTTGCTCCTGGGGAACTGAGTTCAATTCCCGGCACAGGCAGCTCCTTGTGACTCTGGGCAAATCACTTAACCCTCCGTTGCCTGCCGCATTGAGCCTGCCATGAGTGGGAAAGCGTGGGGTACAAATGTAACAAAAAAAAATATCCAGTTTGCCCATTCGGGTCATCCATTATCCCTTCCTTTCCCTTAGAGTTCCCTATGTACCTGTCCCAAGCTCGCTTGAATTCAGATACAGTCTTTGTCTCCACCACCTCCCACTGGGAAGCCATTCTACAAATTCACCCTATTACAAAAAAATATATATTTCCTTAGATTGCACCCAAGTCGGTCCCATTTCACCTTCATATTCCATGACCCCTCATTCCAGAGCTTCCTTTCAATTGAAAGAGACTTGCATCCTGTGCATTTATACTTCCAACGTATACATATTGAGATCATTAAGTCTGTCCCCATATGCTTTATGACGATGGCTACTGACAATTTTAGTAGCTGATTCCTGCTTATATAATTTTGAAGCTGCTGTCTCCAGAATTGTACACAGTACTCTAAATAAGGTCTCACGACCTCCTTTTTCCTACTGGCCGTTCCTCTCCCTATGCACCCAAACTTCCTTCTGGGTTTTATTATCACCTTTTCTACTTGTTTGGCCATCTTAAGATATCCCGTATGATCACACCCAAGTCCTGCTCCTCTTTCATGCACACAAGTACTTCACACCCTAAACTATATCACTCCCTTGGGCTTTTGCAGCCCAATGCACAATGCTGCATTTTTTAGCATCAGCTCTTACTACCAAATTCTGTACAATTCTTTAAGCTCCTTAGGTCCTTATTCAGGTTATCCCCACCATCAGGGGTGTCTGCTCTTTTCAAATTTTGGCATCATCCGCATTGAGGTAAACTTTACCAGATAGCCCTTCAGCAATATCAGTTACGAAAATGTTAAAAAGAATCAGACCAAGAACCAAAAGTTAAGGCCCACCATTGGTAACATCCCTTTCCTCAGAGTGAGCGCTATTTAGCATTATTACCCTCTGACGCCTTCCACTCAACCAGTTCCTAATCTAGTCAGTCCACTTTAGGGCCCATACCAAGGGAATTTAGTTTATTTTTAACTCATCTACGTAGAAAGGAAGTTATAGTGCAGTTTACATTAGAATTACAGCAATGTCTAGCGGGGAAATAATGAATTCAATCAATTGATCAACAACAATGTAGATAAACTGGACAGATGCAGTATTTTTTTTTTAATTACAGTGATGCTGCCCTGTTATTTTGGTCTCAAAGCAGTACCATTGTAAGTAATCCTTTTCACAAATCTGAACACTGAATGAGGGCTAAGTAATGAAACACACTTAGGAGGGTAAGTTTATAATTGCTCAGATGCATAAATAGCATTCACATACTTTTCCCTGGTGAAATTTCAAACAAAGGTATGCATCTACTTCCACTTGGAAAACTACCCCAGGGAATTTATGTGCATATATTTACACCTGCTGTTTGGCATGTACAAATTCCCCACATTAATTTACACACAAACTCTTCTATTTTGTAAAGCATACATGTCAATGTTAACCCTTCCCAAGCAATGCCTCCATTAGTCCTGGTACAGGTAATGAATATACAGCTTTAACGTGTGGAGGAGTGGCCTAGTGGTTAGAGCACCTGTCTTGCAATCCAGAGGTGGCCGGTTCAAATCTCACTGCTGCTCCTTGTGATCTTGGGCAAGTCACTTAACCCTCCATTGCCTCAGGTACAAACTTAGATTGTGAGCCCTCCTGGGACAGAGAAATATCCAGAGTACCGGAATGTAACTCACCTTGAGCTACTACAGAAAAAGGTGTGAGCAAAATCTAAATAAATACATCAGTAAGGTAATCGTATATAAGCCTATTTCAGCACTTAAATCACTTTAACCCATGAGAATGCCTTTTGTACAAACAAGCCTCCCTATTACAATTTCCAGAACACAATGGTCATTACTGAACATGCTGTATGTGATCAGACCTGTATTGAGATAGATGGCTAGCATCCACTGCCCTCCACCTTCAAGTGTCACTAATTCCTTTTCACTTTTGGAAGGGCCATCAATGAAGCATAGGGACAAACCTCTGAGAAATCAAACTATCCTATCCTGCTCCTCTGAACAGCATCTTAAAAAAATATATATGCTAAGCTCCAAATAATCTTAATACAGACTGCCTAGCTTGTGCATTAGATATGCACAAAAGTTATATCAGTTTTCTAAAAGAAAGTCTCTGTGTAGTTTCTCTTTGAAAATAAGTCCACAGAAAGTACATGCACACATTTACAACAGCTATGATATATGCACAAATATTATGGCTTATTTTATGCAAATATGTGCACTTTTTATGGTAAAATCATTTTTACTGAAATTCAAAATTCAACATCATGTTATGTTATGCATTTATAACCCGCCTTCTCCCTTTAAGGTCCAATGCAAAGACACAATTAAGAGTCCAGTATACAGCACTAGGAAAAATACAAAAACTAAAATACTATAAGATTACATAGTAACATAACATAGTAGGTGACGGCAGAAAAAGACCTGTACGGTCCATCCAGTCTGCCCTTGATTTGTATCTGCCATTTTCAGGGAACAGACCATAGAAGTCTGCCCAGCACTAGCCCCGCCTCCTAACCACCGGTGCTGCCACCCAATCTCTGCTAAGCTTCTGAGGATCCATTTCTTCTGAACAGGATTCCTTTATGTTTATCCCATGCATTTTTTAATTCTGATACCATTTTCATCTCCACCACCTCCCTCGGGAGGGCATTCCAAGTATCCACCACTCTCTCCGTGAAAAAAAACACTTCCTGACATTTTTCTTGAGTCTGCCCCCCCTTCAACCTCATTTCATGTCCTCTAGTTCTACCGCCTTCCCATCTCTGAAAAAGGTTCGTTTGCGGATTAATACCTTTCAAATATTTGAACGTCTGTATCATATCATCCCTGTTTCTCCTTTCCTCCAGGGTATACATGTTCAGGTCAGCAAGTCTCTCCTCATACGTCTTGTAATGCAAATCCCATACCATTTTTATAGCTTTTCTTTGCACCGCTTCAATTCTTTTTACAAGATGACCAAACCCGCTTAATGTGAATTGTGTGATATTAATAGTTAAGATCCCCAGCATGGCTGTGAGCTGTATGATGTGACCTAGTGAATTCTCCCACTTTGATCTGTTTCTATTATCCATACAGTGGTGGAAATAAGTATTTGATCCCTTGCTGATTTTGTAAGTTTGCCCACTGACAAAGACATGAGCAGCCCATAATTGAAGGGTAGGTTATTGGTAACAGTGAGAGATAGCACATCACAAATTAAATCCGGAAAATCACATTGTGGAAAGTATATGAATTTATTTGCATTCTGCAGAGGGAAATAAGTATTTGATCCCCCACCAACCAGTAAGAGATCTGGCCCCTACAGACCAGGTAGATGCTCCAAATCAACTCGTTACCTGCATGACAGACAGCTGTCGGCAATGGTCACCTGTATGAATGACACCTGTCTACAGACTCAGTGAATCAGTCAGACTCTAACCTCTACAAAATGGCCAAGAGCAAGGAGCTGTCTAAGGATGTCAGGGACAAGATCATACACCTGCACAAGGCTGGAATGGGCTACAAAACCATCAGTAAGACGCTGGGCGAGAAGGAGACAACTGTTGGTGCCATAGTAAGAAAATGGAAGAAGTACAAAATGACTGTCAATCGACAAAGATCTGGGGCTCCACGCAAAATCTCACCTCGTGGGGTATCCTTGATCATGAGGAAGGTTAGAAATCAGCCTACAACTACAAGGGGGGAACTTGTCAATGATCTCAAGGCAGCTGGGACCACTGTCACCACGAAAACCATTGGTAACACATTACGACATAACGGATTGCAATCCTGCAGTGCCCGCAAGGTCCCCCTGCTCCGGAAGGCACATGTGACGGCCCGTCTGAAGTTTGCCAGTGAACACCTGGATGATGCCGAGAGTGATTGGGAGAAGGTGCTGTGGTCAGATGAGACAAAAATTGAGCTCTTTGGCATGAACTCAACTCGCCGTGTTTGGAGGAAGAGAAATGCTGCCTATGACCCAAAGAACACCGTCCCCACTGTCAAGCATGGAGGTGGAAATGTTATGTTTTGGGGGTGTTTCTCTGCTAAGGGCACAGGACTACTTCACCGCATCAATGGGAGAATGGATGGGGCCATGTACCGTACAATTCTGAGTGACAACCTCCTTCCCTCCGCCAGGGCCTTAAAAATGGGTCGTGGCTGGGTCTTCCAGCACGACAATGACCCAAAACATACAGCCAAGGCAACAAAGGAGTGGCTCAGGAAGAAGCACATTAGGGTCATGGAGTGGCCTAGCCAGTCACCAGACCTTAATCCCATTGAAAACTTATGGATTGAGCTGAAGCTGCGAGTTGCCAAGCGACAGCCCAGAACTCTTAATGATTTAGAGATGATCTGCAAAGAGGAGTGGACCAAAATTCCTCCTGACATGTGTGCAAACCTCATCATCAACTACAGAAGACGTCTGACCGCTGTGCTTGCCAACAAGGGTTTTGCCACCAAGTATTAGGTCTTGTTTGCCAGAGGGATCAAATACTTATTTCCCTCTGCAGAATGCAAATAAATTCATATACTTTCCACAATGTGATTTTCCGGATTTAATTTGTGATGTGCTATCTCTCACTGTTACCAATAACCTACCCTTCAATTATGGGCTGCTCATGTCTTTGTCAGTGGGCAAACTTACAAAATCAGCAAGGGATCAAATACTTATTTCCACCACTGTATATGATCATCAAAAGCCAAATCTATCTATGACGTTGACAGCCTTATCTGGGCAGGATCCAGGAACACTAAGAAAAATAATGTTTAAAAATGCTGCAATTTTTTATTTATAAAAGATAGGTCTTCAATTGTCTTCGAAAAGGATAGTAAAAAGGTATTAGTCAGATAGCAGAAGGAAGCGAGTTCCAAATTTTAGCAGACTGGAAACAGAAGAGACAAGCCTGAAAGCTTTGTCTTGAAGGGCCCAATTAACCTTGGGCTGGGTTTCTTACTGCAATGATTGTGCAAGCCACCTGAAGTGGTTCCAGGTGGGTGGTTTATGGCAGGGGAGGTGGGCTGAAATCCAAGGAGGGTCCATAGATTGGCCCCTTTTGATTCAAAACAGCTTTCCCGCTGGACCCGCAGGATCCTACTGGGCAGGCGTCCTTAAAGGGGGAGGGGGCTGCTTGGGCAGTATTTAATGTAGCCCTTCTGAGAATCAGGGTTTTTCCTGCTCCTCGGAGGAGCTTACCCTCCCTCCCACCCTATAGTGTTGTGTTGTGCTGGGAATTTAGATGGGTAGGGGTGGAGAGTGGTTAGGGTTGTTGCAGCAGCGGACACCCGAGCTACAGGGGTTGTGGCTCATAGGGGATGAGTCATAACAATAAGCTTGGGACAAGCTTTGATTATCAGGATGGGTCACAAGACCCGGTTAGTGATCATGGAGGCCCATGCCTGCACCAGGGCTCTAGCTGTAAAGACAGAGCTGTGAGAACCGAGATTGGTGACGAGGCATCAGCGATGGACTTGCTACTTTGCTGACAAGGTGAGTGGCTGGGGGATGGTGGTGTTTCCACAACATTTTCAGTGTAGTTCGGGGTGTTAATGTTAAGACTTTTATGGTTGCCAAGTTAAGTGTTGTGTATAAACAAAGCTGCAGCTGAATGTTTAAGCCCCAACAATACTTAAAATAATTCAATACACTATTGGAAGTAAAGTATGTACGTGTTTTAAAGGGGTAAAATGCTAAATAAGGGATTGGATAGTAAGGAGATGGGAAAAGGGGGAAAAGGGCTGGAGGTTAATAAGTATGCTGACAGTAGCACAATCCCAGCTCCAATGGTTATGAACTTTCTAAAAATCATTTTACTCTTAAGCCTAAAACTGATGGAAAGCAGAGAACAGCTCAATTCATTAAACCAGCATGCTCAACCTACCAGAGGTATCCCAGAAGTAACAATAGAGCTTTTATGTATAAATATTTTTATTCAGAAACAGGTAATTAACAGTCAACTGAACTGACCTGGAAACAAATACAATAATGCACATTAAGCTGAACACAAAGCAATGCAAATAAACATTTTAAAGGATTCAATTCCCTCCCTCTAACCCCCAAACACTTTCCCCACCTGAAGAAATTGAAGTAATTAAATTGAAGAATTCTGAACCTCTATAAAGAAAAAAATAACAACCCCCTTCCCCCTGCCTTCTCTACAAATTTATCATCGGGAGAATGGATTCTTATTCCTCCCGATAAAAAAGAAAGACTTCAACGGAAGTCTCGAAAGGCCGCTGCTTGAACTCTCGGCAGCCATTTTGAAGCAGCACCAGGAGTGAGAGGTCTGCAGCAGCGCTGGGCAGGAAAGAGGGGTCTCTTTCCTCCCTTGAAGAAGCACAATAAGGAACAGGAGGAGAGAGAAGGACACCCTAAGGATTGCCTGTCCGCCAGCCAGCCGCAAACCTGGACAAATGAGCAGGCTGGCAAAACCCGCAGGGATGGGTAAAATTGGACATAAGGTAACCCTAGGTGTAAAGCTATTGGGAGCCATGATTCCAGAAAACTCACCAGGTCCTAATTAAGTAGGGACTCTGGGAGCCAAATGAGTCTCAAGTTATTTTACCTGGCATGATCATCCAGATCACTACCTTTCTGCTCAAGGTCTCCCACGCATTTCAACAATGCTTGTTGCACCTGAGAGACTTGCAAGGCCTGGTCTTCCAACATGCTGGTCCTCTGCATTTGTGCATCCAATTCTAGGCTCAAGCTATCAAACCTTTCATGAGCCTCCTTGACTCTATCATAAATCTGCTTAGCTTTTTATCCAGCATGGCTTCTACTGCCACAGTAACCTCAGCTGTTATCTCCATAGACCATGCAGAGCAGACAACAGGGCTTGGCGGGGAGCACGGGCTCATCATCTTGGAGTCCGCTACATGCTACTTGTCACAGTCTTTCTTGAGTGATTTTGAAGCCATCGATAATGTGGAGCGAGTCAAGACTAACACAGGTGGTATCCAAAGGAGTCCCAAGACAAATCTGTGTGACAGGGGAATTTGTTCGGTGAATGGAGGCTGATATTTTGGCGGATTAAAGAGAGGCATGGAGGAGCTTCGCTATTCAGCATTTACTCCTTCTCATCGCATCACGTGACCCCCTCAACAATAGAGCTTTTAGAAAACTGGCCAGATAATATTTTATAAACTAAACAAGATATTTTTAAAGCAATTCGAGCTTCCACAGTTAACCAGTGAAGTAGGATTAATAAAGAAAATACATGATCAAATTTTTTCATTAAAAAAAAAAAAAAAGACATCAAGCTGAAGTATTCTGCAACTGAAGTCCTTTCCAGGTTTTGTTTTGTGAGATTCTTACATATAAAGAAATACAATAGTCCAGAGTCATACCAAAGACACTTCTGACACAAAACATCAAAGTTCCAATGTGGAAAAGAATCTTTTTTTTTCTATGAATGCATATTTTTGAAGACCCCGACCCTCTCTTCCACTATTTCCTCCCCCCCCCCCCCCCCATATCCCCCCTCCACCCATGATGGAGCATCAAGTTACGCAATTATATCTACATTAATTCAGGCATTTTGGACCGAACAGCAAACCATCCAATATCTCTATATAGAAATCTAAGAGCCCAGGAAATTTAAAATTGAACATCACAATTTAAATTAAGGTCCATATATGTATGAATCTGTTTATCTTTCATTCCCCTTTTCCCTGCGTTGACATACGCTCCATATGTATATGTGCACATTTTATAACACATGTGCATCAGGGGCATAGTCAAGCACCCAATTTTGGGCGGGCATCACAACCCCCCCCCCCCCCCCACCCACACACACAAAATAGGGTGGGGAATCACTTAACCTTAACTTCACTCCTCAACCTCCCCCGGTACCTTTAAATCCTTTAGGTCTTCTCCAGCAGAGGGAAGATTCAGGCTGGCGCGAGCAGGGAGAATGTGTTGCTACTTGCTGCCGCCTAAGACCTAAAGGATTTAAAGGTATCATGGGGGAGGGGTTGAGGTAGTGGAATTAATTGACCCCCCCCCCCCCCCCCCCCCGATCTCCTGGAAGGAGAGATGCTGCAAGTAGTCTGCAGCTGTTGGGGCTTGGGGATTCCTGCCAACCACATCACTGCTGTGCCACTGCTGGGTAGGGCTGGGGTGGCTATGCTGTAGATGTACATAAACACAAACCCTTTACCTGCCCATAAATCTCTGGCTGTAGAGTCCAAGCAGATTTATTAAAGTTTATTACTGAGCATGAAACACTATTTTACCAGTGGAAATGCCCCCTAAGCGTACAAACTGCATCCAAAACATCACTCTCCAGTAGCACATGAATCTGAATACAAACACTTATTTTAAGAGACTAGAAATAATCTATACTAAACATACAAACAAGGCAAGTATAACACAGACTGGAGAGATTGGGACCCTAAATCTCAGGCAATTCTTTCTAACCCTCTCCTGGAGGCACATCTAGCTAGTCAGATTTTAAGGATTACCACTATGAATATGCACAATGTAGAATTTATATACAATGGATCTCTGATAGATACAATCCATCTCATGGATATTCACTGTGGTAACCCTAAAAACCTGACTGGCTAGGTGTGTCTCCAGCCCTAAAAACACACGTCAGATAAATTAAATAAGAATTGGAACTAAAATAAATAACCACACATGCTCTGTATTCTTGAGACAATTTTGAAGTAATCTGATAATGCAGTCAAAAGCAGAGTCAATTTACAAGTTACAAAAGGTAGCATCTCTCAAGAAAATGTGCTTTGTAAAATCTCTGCCGGCTGTATAATAACCTCTTCCTTATGCACACTTAACCACAGTAAATTAAACTCCCCCCAGTTGCATGCAGCTAAACTGACTAAAACCGGTGCGCCTGTCATTCTTTCTTTTGAAGTGAAAATGTTAAAAAGTATTAGTTTTGCTATTTAAAGTCTGAACACATCTGGAAGACGTGAAATCTAGCATTACAGAACTGAAAAACTATTTTGAGCATCGCAAAAGCGCTTCATGTAAATGTCAACCCTTCTCGTTAGATTACAGAGCTGCTTTATGATTTTTCCTGCCTAACAGAGTAGCAAAATCTCTTACCTAGGAATTTATCAGCAATGAACACAGACAAAACATTTTCCAATTCATTTTGGGATTTTGGAGAGTTTTCATGATTTTTGGTTACTTTCAAATACTCATTTTAATAACATTTTTTAACGCATGCAAATACATGCTAACAAACATCAAGCTTGATCAGTGACAGTACTTCCAAGAGGTTGGGGTAAAAAATGAAAGTTCAAGGCCCTATAAATTTGGTTAGGTCAGGGTCCATTTGTGCTAGAAGCCCATGGTGCAAATGAAAGCTGCTGGATAAAAAGTCTGATAGATAGAAAAGACACATAACGGTAGATTTTGTAAAGTATCATGTTTATCTGTTGTGGATGTTACCATTGCTATCATGCAGCATCCAGCAGACATCAGCAAACACTCTCTTTTTTTTGGGCTTCTTTACTTGAAATATATTAACAGCTATTACATGAGGGCAAATAAAACTCAAATCCCAAGTAAAAATCCTCACCACTTAGTTTTCAAGGTCATTCTGTTTTCCAAGGACATAATATGTGGAGGCTACAGCTGGCTTAACAGCCAAGGTCATCATAGCTCAGCACCAACAAAACTAGAAGCTTAACTGTCTTCATTTTATGCACGATCTGCCCACAATACCTCATATATAACAAGTTACTACCTTTCTGTGCTATGATTTACCAGTACTGCCTTTCTGTGCTATGATTTACCAGAATGTTAACTAAATTAGTAGAAAGAGGTAATGTTTAGTCACAATTCGATTGAGGTTATTTGAAAGACAAAATAAAAATGCATTCCACTATATAGTGGTATAATTCTCCATGGCTAACAGCACACATGTGAATATATTAATAAGTAAAGGTTGTGTATTCCCACCAGGTCTATACATAAGTTGCAGTAACATTCATTTGGAGCAGTAAGTGTCTAGCAGACAAGTACTTTCTCTTATACATTATCCTCCTAATTCAATAACCTTTACGTCTAAATGTAAACACCATTTGCGGACTAAGATAATAAAATACAAGCACTTACACGTGTGAATGTGGCACACGCATTAAGTGCTACGTGTATGCTATGAATTATTCAGTAAATTGTATGCACAGCTCACATAGGACTAGATTCAGTAAATGCTGCTCAAAAAATCTGCACAAAATGCTGTTCTATAAACAGAACTCCGAGTTGGGCGTTGTAGCGCAGTGGTTCCCAAACCTGGTCCTGGAGGCACCCCACCCAGTCAGGTTTTCAGGTTATCCGCAACGAATATTCATGAAAGAAATTTTCATGCACTGCTGCATGCAAATCTCACTCATAAATATTCATTGTGGATATCCTAAAACTTTGACTGGCTAGGGTGCCTCCAGGACCAGGTTTGGGAACCACTGGAATAGTGCTTAGAGCCTATTTCTCTGAAAATCCTTGGGCACGAGGAATTAAACCAACTGAAACCCGATGTAAATCCTGGCGCCCATGCCTCTCCCATGGCATGCGCTATAGGTTGTGAACTATAAGATTTGCACACAGATCTTTACAGAATAGCATTTAGCAAGATGTGCGTGCAAATCCAACTTGTCATCAATTAACACCAATAATTGATAGCACCCAATTATTGATGTAAATTGGGTCATTAGCCAATTTAATTGTGCGTGCATCTCAAGAGAGCGCATAATTTTGTGCGCGGAAATTTGAATGCCTTTTATATAGAATCCAGGGGATAGTGGGCGGGGCTTGGGTGGGTCTCACACTTATGCACTACAAAGCAGCATTTAGGCACACCCGTTTTACACATGCCATAGAGCAGGCATATATTTTCGCTCCCAGATGCCATTATAGAGTAGCACTTAGGGCCGGATTCTATATATGGGGCCTGAAAAATCCATATAGAAACAATTTCTGCCCAAGCATATTCTATGAGTGGCGCCTAGATTTAGGTGTGATATAAAATACTCTTAGTTGATATCCCAGCACCTAAAATTACGCACCTCCATTTACACCAATGAAAATGTGGTGTGAATCCCGGCAGGAAGATGGCCATATTCTGTAACAATGTGTGTAAATTTCAGAATGCCCATGAAATGTCCATTTCCATGCCCATAGCGATGCCCCTTTTTGCCTGTGCACGTTAGAAACTAGGCACACTGCATTACAGAGTACGCTTAGCGAGTTATGCACATAAATTCTAATTATTGCCAAGTAGTGCTTATTATTGCTTGTTAAATGCTGTTATCAATGCTAATTGACTTGTTAAGCCAATTAAGCTGTGCACGTTGTTATAGAATACACTTTGATTTTGGCGCAGATCTCTAGCTGCACTTTACAGAATCCAGGGGATTAGCGCCCAGCATTTCACCTGCATTTTGACACCTATCTTTTGATGCCCTATACTGAATTACCCCCATTGTGGGCTTAGTATCATCTGCTGTAACAGGACATATAAAGCAGAACCATGGTTTAGTGTGCATAAAACTGGTTTCATGCAGGAAGCATGGCAGATACCATGAACTAATGCCAACCACACATTAATGCCAACCCCAATAAGTTGGGAAACAGGTATGCAACACTATCAAAAGTTTTCACCTATCATATTCAGCTCTGAAAATTCCCTGCTCACTGGTGTGTCTGTTGAAACAAGGATACAGACAGAGATATGATTTCCACATTTGGTGGTCACTTTCTTTAACATGTAAACAAAGTCTACAGTGGGCTACTTTTAGAAACTAGAGATGACCTGCCAATACTGTAATGAGTCAATTATAGATACTCCTAGACTGCTTCTCATCCTGGCTCTGAAAGTCTTCCCACATGCAGAAAACGAATTAGTACTTCTTATTAGGAGTGGAGGAGTGGCCTAGTGGTTAGGGTGATGGACTTTGGTCCTGGGGAACTGAGGAACTGAGTTCGATTCCCACTTCAGGCACAGGCAGCTCCTTGTGACTCTGGGCAAGTCACTTAACCCTCCATTGCCCCATGTAAGCCACATTGAGCCTGCCATGAGTGGGAAAGCACAGGGTACAAATGTAACAAACAAAACAACATAACTACAGTTGCTTAGGGATTATGCTTATGGCAAGTTTCAGATCATGAAATTCTATTTTCCACAGAATTATTTATCTATTTATTTGGATTACAAGAGTTTACATTCCACTAATTTAAGGAAATTCCTCTATCCTCGATTGACTACATCATCAGTAACATGAAACAATGTCAGAAAACACAACAAAGCATGGCGTAAGACAAATAAAACATCAATCGTATCAGTAAAATAAGCACAGGTGCTCCATGTATAAGAAAACAGTAGATAATAATGCTCCGCTAAAAGCTTCAGACAATATTAGGGTCTAGTTTCTTACAAAAAGTAAGGTGGTCATCTCCAAAAATATTAAACTATTTAAAAAAAAATCCTTCTATCATGCATCAATTCAGGCTTAGAAGTTATTTAATTGAGAGGCTTGTTCAGAAGACGTCACTGCAAGGAGACTGGCTTTGATCTATGAGTCAATCATGAACTAAGAAATTAGCCCACATGCCCTAAATAAGTAAGTTTTCTGATCTCTTTAGCATTTCTAGTTTATCTTCTTTTTGTTTATTCAATCTCAACTCTTTCTTCTTATTCCTCTTTTCAAATTTCTCATTTTTTAACCTTTGAATCCCCTTTCTCTCCTATATGTGCATGTGTCCAAGCCCGGGCTCACTTGCTGTTGCTGGTATGATTCTAGCACTAGGGTTCTTGTCCATTAGAGGAGGATGAACTCCAGAGTCTATGCTCTTAGCTTCTGTTGATAAAAATATATAAATACATCTCACTGAATTCATGCTTCTCAAAACCTCTACTTTTACTGAGAGGTATTTACAACAGCAGACGCAGTTTTTCTGATCCTCTTTGTCAGATGGCAGGTTCTTACAATCAAGTTGAACAAAATCCTTCTCTCTCTCTCATACGATTTCTAGCCTTGTCTGTCTGCTCTGCTGCCTTCTTATCCCTTCCTTTAGTCCTGACATCTCTTCCCTCCAAGGCCGGTGTTAGAGGGATGAAAACAATGCCCTGGGTCCTGATGCTACAGGAGCCCCTAAGCCTGCTTAAAGCAGAAGAAGAGGCAGCCTGCTGCTGCTTTAGGGCACCTTCTTAAGTTTCTACCATGGGTCTCAAAGATGAGATTAGCATATATACTCAACTGGGCATTTAATGATGCTGCATGTTCAGAAATCATATCCACAAGTATAGACAGTTATTCAAACTTACTACATGCACACAGGCATCCCATAAGTAAATAACTTCTACAGAGTTTTATTCCCTCATTTCCATCTTCCAAAATTCTAGCCAGCAGATGTACAAATCAGTAAGACCCAAAACAGCAGCTTATAGATTTGTTTGCTTTGTTTTGGGTGAAAGGGGATGGCAGCTGAGCGGGGGGGGGGGGGGGGGGGGGGGGGGGGGGAGGGGGGGGGAGGAAAGGGAGACCGACCTTAGCAACTTCCTGAGGGAAGGCCCCAGCAGGGCTGGCCTCAAGCACATGGGAGGGAGGAAGAGATGCCAGAACTGCAAGGGGGAGAGGGGTCGGAGAGAGTGGAGAAATGCCAGACTAGTGGGGAGGGGAAGCAAGAAAGAGGGCATGAGCAGAGTGGGGGGTACAGAGACCATGCTGGGGAAAAAGAGTGGGTGGAAGGAAAAGAGAGAGGGAGAAAGTGGACCAAGGGGGAGGTTGCTGGAGAGAGATGCTGGCCCGGGGTGGGGGTGGAGGCAGCCAGAGGAGAGAGGGAAAATGCTAGCCTCAGTGGTGTAGCCAGGGTAGGTCTTAGGGGCCTGCCCCCCCCCCCCCCCACTTTGGGATCAGGCCCCCTTCAAACACGTGGTACAAGATTTGTGGCTGGTGGAGATGCTCAAGCCCCACCAGCCAAAGCGATTCAGCGCTTGAGTCCCTGTCTGTGCTGCTTGAGCAGTAGGAACTCGGCAGGGTGCAGCAGCCACGGATGCCAGCACTTCCACGCATGCTCAGTTCATGCATTATACTGAGCATGTGCCTTTTCATAGATGAGCGGCGTAATCAGCCCCTGGCAAGGACAGAATTTTTATTTGACATCCAGGAAGATCACTATCCCTTCACCTCAAGACCTGTACAGGGCTGATAAAGTGGACAAGGAGAAGAGTGAGTGGATACGTAACAGAAGCGATGGAGGCAGTGCATGTAAACCTCTCTCTTGTATATTCATTGTGGATACTGTGAAAACCAAACAGATTTGTGGCTCGTGACTGATACAGCAGTTGGCCAATGTGGCCATGAATTTACATTTTAAAGAGAACATTGAAAAATCTCTTATCACCCAGCAAAAGGAAGCAGAAATGTAAAATGTATATTTACAGCATCTCATTTTTCTACAAATGAGGAAATGACATATCATGACTCTTTTACTGCCGGATGCAGCAATGATTTAATGACCTAAAAACCATGATACCCAAAATAACATATTTGGCAACAGAGAATGAGATTATATATCTTTACCTTCCAATTCTGGGAAAGCAAATGAGTTTAAACTGGGCTAAACACAAAACAAACAAAAACCTACTTCATCTTCATCTACAGCTGACATCACCATAATTTTGCTACTGAACACATATGCTGTAATTTGTCTTCAGGGAGGGGTTTTTCCTGTTTACCATGAATACCAATAGAGAAAAAAAATTCTATTTCCATGCCACGTTCAATTTCTAACAAAAGCCTAACAAGCATGCTTTCATTTGTCCATTTATTTCACTTTCTGGCTGCAAATGCTCACTGTCCCCCTGCTGTCATCCGTATTTTATTTTTCCCCCTGGTTATGGTAAATAAAACAAATGGAAGATAGGAGGCTGCTTTGGCAGTGACCCCTGGATATTTGAACACATTCAGTTCCTCATGCTGCAGAAGTTCCTGACTAGAATGCAACTATGAAATTGAGAAACAAGCTGATAATTCTCTTCATTATTCTACTCCTTTGGCAAATGAAAAACATTCTTTTGACATCTCCACCACACAATAATTTACTCATACTAATGCCGGTGCTCAAATGCTTTCAGTATATAGATGTGAAAATAATTCATCATATATATTATCTGTCAGGAACCAAGACAATATATTTGTGTTTATAAACTATGCTTCATGATTTTTTTTTTTAACAAATGTTGTGCAGTGTTGTGAATCCCATGAAACTGCCTATTCATAATCACTTCTCTTAGAAATAACATTTGTCAAAAGGTTCACAGGACATCATGCAAGACAGGTACCAAGGGGTTCTTTTAATAAGCTGCGGAAAGCACAACCACGTTTACCATATCTTAAAATGGCGTACCATGGGGCACACTGAGTTGCAAACGTACATGCATTATTCTAGCACTAAGTTTTTTAATTATTTTTTTTAGCCAAGGGGGGCGTCTGGGGGGGCAGAGAGCAAGCATTTACATCAGTTAGTGCGTCAACTTTGACACACACTGATTAGCACAGGATTAGCATGTGAACCCTTACCGCCTGCATAATAGGTGGCGGCAAGGGCTTATACGCTCATTTTTATTAACGGCCGTGCACTAATGGCAACATGGCCCTTAAATTGGAAAATGAAAAAAAATCAACCATTTTCTGGCTGTGGTAGAAATAGCCTTAATGTGTGGGCACACTAAGGCCTTTGTAAAAGAGCACCAAAGAAAGGAACAGAAGGGGGAAAACTCCCCCATTGCAAATCTGACTACTGATGTGAGTTTCTCAGTATGTCACAGCTTTTGAGTCAGCATGCTCAAAGCCACAGCTCAGTTCCAGCTGTAGTTTGCTAATGGTCTGCAGAATACAAGCTTACTAATTAGCGGAGATTTAATATAAATGTATAAATACATTTCAAGGACTAGTTGTAGGATTCCAATGCGCCTACAGCCTCTTGCAAAGTCTTCACACCCTTGTATATTTTTCACTTTCTACTGTTTAACAAATACAATTTAAGAAGCATTAAAAAAAGCAGTTTGTTCCTCTGATCTACACAACATGCTCTCCACTTTCAACGTGAGAGAAAAATTATAGAAATATTCAAAATGCAATTAAGATTTTAAAAAAAACTAAAAAGTCTTGATTGCATACATTTTTACAGTCCTTGGCTTCATACTTGGTCAAAGCCCCTTTTCCGACAATAAAAGCCATAAGTCATTTAAGGGTAAGTGTCTCTCAACTTTGCAGAACAGCTCAAGTTTCAGTCTGACTGTGGACTGCCGTCTTCAAGACTTGCCACAGATTTTTATTGGATTCAGGACTGGGCAGTGGTGTGCTGGTAAATGTTTAACAGGCTCTCTCCCCGGTCCCCCCTCTGCGCCCCCTCCCCCCCAGTCCCCCTCTGCACCCCCCCCCCCCCCCAAATTGCAGAGCTGGCTATAGCCGGGGAGAGAGCCGGGGGGGGGGGGGGTGTCAATGCATTCCTCCAGGAAAAAAAATTAAATGATCCCAGGTTCCAATCTAATTCATGTTTAATGTGCGATAAAATGCCATAAATGCCATAAATAAATATACATTTTTAATGTTGAGCACCTGATTCTCAAAGTGAACATATTCCAAACACTATAATGAAAATAAAATGATTTTTTTCTACCTTTGTTGTCTGGTGACTGTTTTTCTGATCATGCTGGCCCAGTATCCAATTCTGCTGCTATCTGTCCTCTTAACTCCGTTTCCAGGGCTTCCTTTCCTTTCCTCCTTTCTTCTTCATTTCTGGTCCTCAGCTTCTGCCTATTTTCTTCATCCATGTGCAGTTTTTCTCCTCTCTTCCTTTCCCCTCAACTCATCTCCTTCCTCACTCTTCCCTCCCCTCCCCTCCATCCATGTCCAGCATTTCTTCTCTCTCTCCCCTGCCCTCCATCCACCCATGTCCAGGGACCCTTCTCTCCCCCTGCCCTGCATGCACCCATACCCAGTGACCCTCCTCTCCCATGCCCTCCATGGGCCCCTGGGATCACTCTCTCTGCTATTTACTTCTACTTCCAAAAGCTCAAAGTCAATATTGAGCCTGCAGCAGTTAGCACTTTTTTTTAAATACTGATCATCGCAGGTAGAATTAACCCTAGACATTCAATTCTAGCAAGTGGGTCCCATCTGATATTCAGTCGGGACCTGTTAAGAGTATCTGACTGGGTCCCAATATCCCCCTCCCCCAAGATTCCAATCTCCCTCTCTCCCACACCCAGAAACATCATGAAAACCCCTTCTAATCCCCCCTACCCTCCAAACATCACAAAACTCCCTTCCAATTCCTCCACCCAACTTCCCCCCTCCCCCCCACAAACATAGACAGCACCCTCACTCTCACCCCAAGTATGCTTCGGGTCTACCTGCCTTGTCCTTCTAATTCTTCGGGGCAGGCAGTCTTGCCTGCCCACTGCCGATTCGCGTTTCAAAATGGCCGCCGAGACTTCAGCAGAAGTCTCGCGAGGCCGCCTCTGGAAGTCTCGGCGGCCATTTTTAAAGCACGAATCGGCAGCGGGGGAGAGTCAGCTGGCAGCGGGCAGGCAAGACTGCCTGCCCCGAAGAATTAGAAGAACAAGGAGTCGGTGAGGATCCGGAGGGAGGGAGGAGGGAGGGAGGGAGGAGAGCAGAGCCAGCTCGCTATATTTAACAACTGGCTCGCAAGTCGGTAGAAAGATTAACAACCGGCTCTTGCGAGCCGGTGCGAGCCAGCTCCAGCACACCACTGGGTCTGGGCTTCAAGTGGGCCACTCAGAGACATTCACTATCTTCTAGATGAGCCATTCCATTGCTGCATTTGCAATTTTCTCAGCTTCACTGTCCTGTTGAAAGGTCAATCTTCTCTCCAGGTTCTGGTCTACTGCATACTGGAAGAGGTTTTCTAAAAGCATCTGTTTGTAGTTTGCACCATCCCCTTTTCCCTCAATCTTCACAAGCCTCCCCCAAAGCATAATATGCTACCAAAGGTAGCCGCTCCTGGACAATTAAATTGATTTATCAACCCGTAATTTTTAAACTACCAACTCATCATAAGAAAAGCTACAGCGAAGACTGACCAATTAAATTGGTCTGAGTCTCTATTTATTGCTCAGAAGTCTCTTCCTTTAAGTTTGCTAAACAAGACTATAATAGTTGTTTGAATGCCCTTCCTAGCTGGGCTTGGGAGAGCAGATTGCACCTTAATAATTTTAAGTTTGAATTACTTTGGGTTGGGGGCAGTTCCTGGGAGCATGGGGGGCCCATTTGAACCTTGCTAAAGTAATATTACCAGTAAAGAGAAGATGTCAGGATTTACGGGTTAGTATACATTCATAGCTAAACAACGCAAAAACATTGATTGAGGAAAGCTACTAGGAAAGAGGCTCTGTAAGTGTGTGTGTAAGAAAATTCATAGGCAAGTAAGTTTGAAAAACACTATACTGAGAGAATCCAACTTGACTGCATTAGTAGAGAACATTTAATTGAGTGTTTCAGTTACAAAGCATTGCAATGTGTTACTACAAACTCTTGTAGCAAGACAGCCAACTAGATTAATGGAAAAAAATGATGAACCCTCCATAGCATGCCCAACCGCCAAAATGCTTTTTACACTTTCATAGAAATATGATTCTCCTCCTTCAACTAAGCCCACCTACAACTCACCTGGTTTAGTTTCTCTAATCACAGCCTCATTGTTTGAATTCAATGCCTCTTATGTGTTAGTCTGTATTTTATGATGCTGTACATCGCTTTGAGATACTTAAAACATGATTAAGGAAGATAATATATGAAGTTAAATGAATATGTGCAAGTCATTCTGCTACTACATCATCCATTGTTGACTCAGCATGACCTAGTTTCATATGTGCATCCATAACACTGAACTAGACTTTCTCCAATCTCTTCAGTTTTTGCAACCAAGTATCCTCTGTGCTTATCCCATGCCCTCTCGGACTATTACTATTTTAGCTTCCTCCACCCTATCCCAGTAGGGCATGCCATGCATCTAAATATGCTATATCTTAGAGGAGAGAGAAGAGGATATGAAAAAGACATTTCAATAGCTTGAAGATGTTAACCAGGGTGGAACTAGGCTGCTAAATATTGGAGGAAAGTTAACAGTTGCTCATTGTTCTCAGTAAAATACCTTCAAAAGATACTGAGAAAACAGTAAATTTATGTTATGGTAAAGGCTGAAGTAGACAGGGTCATCTATAAAGCAGAGGTAAATGATTCTACATTACCCCCATCAACTGCTAGGCTGGTTGTAAATACAGAGAAAATGATGGCAGATAAAGACCACATGGCCTATTCAGTCTGTCATCCACACCAACTACCAATGACAAATGCCAAAAGGATTTTTAGCAAGCTAGAAAGCAAGGCACTAAATGAAATTATAGACATCATAATTATGTCAGAGACTTGTTGAAAGAAAAATAACCAGTGGGGTATTCTGATACCAGGGTACAAATAAATTAAAAATAATAGAGTGGATTAAATTGGTGGAAAGGTGGTGCTAAGTACTAAGGATGGCAGAGAGAAACACAAAGTCCTGCAGGTAATAAAGTGCGGTATGGAATCTTTCCAGAGAAATGCCATGTACATGGGGGAAGAGTATTGCAATGAAGGAATACTACCACAATATCTGAACAGCAGTAGGAGACAGACACTGAATTGCTAACAAATTAGAATGGTTAACAAATCTGTTCACACAAATGATAATGGGAGATTTTCAGTACCATATATACTCGAATATAAGCCTATCCAAATATAAGCCAATAACATTTTCCCCTAAAAAAAAAGGGGGGGGGGAAGAATGTTAACTTGAATATAAACCAAGGGCTTACATTCATGTATTCCTCTCCCATAGTGACCGGCATTTCTCTCCTCCTCCTGCATTAACTGGCATTTCTCTCCCTCTTCTACCTCCCTCCCTCCCTCATGTAGTCACTGGAATTTCTCTCCCTCTCCTACTGACTGATACTTCTGACTTCTGTCTTCCTTCCCCTGCACCCCCCCCCCCCCCCCAAAGTGACCAGTATTTCTCTTACTGGCGGTAAGCCTGGACGCTTACTGCTGACACTTACCGCTGATATGGAAGCAACTGCAAGAAGAGCCAGTCCGGGAATTTGAGTATCTGCTCATGCTCGAGGCCTGCTGGCTTCCCTGAGCTGGCAGACCTTGAGCATACGCAGATGCTCAAGGCTCAACCAGCCCTGTTTACAGTTACTTCCATGTCAGCGGTTAGCTTCCAGGCTCACTGGTAAGAGAAATGCCGGTCATCGCATGGGGTGGGGGATGTTCCCGACTATAAGTTGAGACCCCAATTCTGGGGCTATTATTGGGGGGCCGAAAGTATCAGCTTATAGTCAAGTATATAAGGTACATCAATACTGATTGGGTAAATGTCTCAAGGAATGCTAGGAAAGTACAGTTTCTAGATGCTGTGAATGACTATTTCATGGTACAGCTGGTCCTAGAGGACAAACTACTTTAGATCTAATTATTACTCAAACATAATGCCTGGTGAAAAGGATAACAGTGACAATAAAAGCCCTTGGCAATAGTGACCATGATGTAATCAAATTTGTCATAATCACTGGAAGAATGACACTAAGGAAAGCCAGTGCTGCAGCATTTAATTTTACAATAGAGGCTATGATAGTGTACGGAAATTAGATCAAAAACTAAAAAGAGCAGTTGCTATGTCAAATATTTTCACCAAGCATAAACTATATATATAAAAATACTATTGTGGAAGGCCAGATAAAAAATATTCCATCCATTAATAAAGGTCAATGTAAAACCAGATGACTGCCAGTATGCTTTAATGGTGTGATGACAGGCAGTTAAAGCAAAATGGCATTGTTCAGGAAATGAAAAGCAGACCCAAATGAGGAAAACAGAAAAGAGCGTAAGCACTGAAAAGTAAGATGTAGAACAGTAATAACATAGGGCAAAAATGAATTTGATAAGAAGCTTGTAGACACAAACTGTTGGAACATTAATGGGAAAGTGGGCTACCATTAAGAGGTGGTATTTTACTGTTAACCCCAGTTATTAGTAACTAGATCTCATTGCATAAAATGGGACCTGTGGCAAAATAACACATCTCAATAGTAACCCATGTTGATAACTATGCCCCTAAATCTCATGTTAGATTACGTTCAAAATTAATGAGAGAAAACTAAAATCTGGCAGCCTTTTTAGTATAATTTCCACTTTTATATGCCCTCCCCTGGATTCTTTATATGGTGTCCAATTTGGGCTCCTGAGATGTGCATGCAATTTAATTGGCTAACAAGCTAAACATCAATAATTGGATGCCTATAGACAATTACTGATGTTAATTGGTACTAATTAAGATTGGCATGCACATCTGGCTGTGTGCTGTTCCATAACACCGGGAACATAAATCCCATCGCACATAACTCAAAAGGGGGGGGGGGGCGTGACCATGAGAGGAGCATGGACGGGTCAGAAGCATTCTAAAAAGTTGCGCGCAGTGTTACAGAACTTGGGTGCCAGGATTTACACGAGGTTTCAGCAGGCATTAAGTCAAGCGCCCAGGGAATCGGCACTAAGCGTTATTCTATACAGGGTGCTGCACTTTACAGAATAATGCTTAGTGCTGATTTTTTTCCACCACCATTTTTAAGTGCCATTTATAGAATCCTCGCTTTCCCCATTTTTGAACCATCAAGAGTAACCTATATTCTAATACCAATGAGACATTTCTACAGCACACACTTTGACTGTATTGTTCATGAGCACTAATTTTATCTGGCCCATTCCTCTAGTCAGCTCCTCTTTTCCTTTTTCAAGTTCCTGTATGTCTGAATATTGTTGTAATGAGAGTTAATTTTAGGTGTTTTTAAAAAAAATTATTTTATTTTTATTTGTATCAATACAAATCTCAGATGAGCTAAACAGGAAATACACCAAGCAGAAGCAGTGTCTAGAGTACCTGATATCATGTGGAACACCCTAACAATACAACTGAATAGGAAGCATTGGAAAGAGGAAAGGGAAGGGTGACAGAAAGTAAAATAAACACTGTATCTAGTTGATTTAACCTTGAGCAGGCACTGGAAAGGTGAGGGATACAGTGGAATAAGTATATATCCAAAATATTTTGAAACAGCAGAACAGCTAAGAGGAAATGAGTTTAAGCAGACATAATTCATGTGTCATTTAAGAAAAATGGCTTAGGGCAGAGTTACAAGAGACAGTGCCTCAATCACATTAAAAAAATTCACATATTTCTATCTTCAAAACTATTCTACTCACATCCAATAATATGTGTCTATCATTGATCTCCAAAATGCCTTCAATCTTACATACCAAAAAGGAATAATAATTTTGATTTAGATAAGTACATAAGTATTGCCATACTGGGAAAGACCAAAGGTCCATCAAGCCCAGCATCCTGGTTTCCAACAGTGGCCAATCCAGGTCACAAATACCTGGCAAGATCCCAAAAAAGTACAAAACATTTTATATTGCTTATCCCAGAAATAGTGGATTTTCCCCAAGTCCATTTAATAATGATCTATGGACTTTTCCTTTAGGAAGCAGTCCCAACCTTTATTAAACTCCGCTAAGCTAACCACCCCTACCACATTCTGTGGCAACGAATTCCAGAGTTTAATTACATGTTGAGTGAAGAAATATTTTCTCCGATTCGTTTTAAATTTACTACATTGTAGCTTCATCGCGTGCCCCCTAGTCCTAGTATTTTTGGAAAGCAAAAACAGACGCTTCACATCTACGCGTTCAATTCCACTCATTATTTTATACACCTCTATCATATCTCCCCTCAGCCACCTTTTCTCCAAGCTGAAGAGCCCTAGACACTTTAGCCTTTCCTCATAGGGAAGTCATCCCATCCCCTTTATCATTTTCATCGCCCTTCTCTGTACCTTTTCTAATTCCACTATATCTTTTTTGAGATGCGGCAACCAGAATTAAACACAATATTCGAGGTGCGGTCGCACCATGGAGCGATACAAAGGCATTATAATGTCCTCAGTTTTATTTTCCATTCCTTTCCTAATAATACCTAACATGAGTGGAGGAGTAGCCTAGTAGTTAGTGCAGTGGACTTTGATCCTGAGGAACTGAGTTTGATTCCCACTGCAGCTCCTTGTGACTCTGGGCAAGTCACTTAACCCTCCTTTGCCCCTGGTATAAAATAAGTACCTGAATATATGTAAACTGCTTTGAATGTAGTTGCAAAAACCTCGGAATGGCGGTATATCAAGTCCCATTTCCCTTTCTCTTCCCCAGCCGCACCAGCATCCTGAGCAAGAAATAGGACTCCATGAGGCATATTTTCAAATCACCGAGGACCCTGTTTACTAAGTCGCACTGTAGGTATACTAACATTTTTAGCATGTGCTAACACTAGAAACATTCATAGGACTATATGGGTGTGTCTAGCATTAGCGCACACTAAAAATGCTAGTGCACCTTAGTAAACAGGGCCCTTAGACTTACAAAGTAATCTATGAAGTTTTGTAAGTCTAACCCCCCTGTTTACAAAGCCGCAAGGCATTGCCGACACAGCCTATTCAAAGTGAATGGGCTGTGTCGGAGGTACTGCACAGCCATTATAAACAGGGGCCTAAGTACTTTGAAAATGAGCCCCCGTGTATCAAACACACTTATGGCTGCCCTTTACCATTACCTAAGACTATATGACATCTGCAGTACCAGAGAAGAAAAAAAGATAATAACTTTTTTGTTACATCTAAGTACTATACTATACTATCTGTGTCTTACATACTGCTCAATATTCTGTAAAGGATTCATAGTGGTTTATTCATTGAAGAGACTCTTTACACAAAAAGAGGATTATAAATTGTTATAGCCACAAATTCACAATGCTAGGTACATATCTTACTTCATTTAATTACTAAAAGAAGAACAACTGAAATTAATGCTCATACAAATAAGTCTTTTAAAGTTTTTGGAAAACAGAACACCTTAACACTTGTGTAATACCTATAGGTAGCGAGTTCCAAAGCCTCGCTCCCTGGACTGAGAATAGACTTCAAGTGCAAGTTTTTGACTGAGGGATAACCCAATTATAAGGTTCTGGAAAAACAAGATTATAACCCTGAAAGGATATTACAAGCAATCCTCCCAACACCATCAGTTGTTTAAACCATATAAAGATTTGTAAATCATACTAATAATTTTAAACTGGATGTGTTTTTAGACTGTCAACCAGTAGAGATCTTTCAGAATAGGAAAAACCCTATCAAATTTTACCCAAACCAAAAATTAATCTCGCTGCTATATTCTGCAATAGCTGCAGGCATTTCTGCAACCCAGCTGAAACACTGTTAGGAGAGTTACAATATTCCAACTGGGGAAGCAGTACCGCCTGAACTATAGTTCTGAAACTATGCTGAAACAATGAGGATCTGAGTGCTCGTAATTGTCTAAGCCAGGGGCGTAGCTAGACAACAGATTTTGGGTGGGCCTAGGCAAGAAGTGGGTGGGCACCAAGTGTTCTCTCCCCCCCCCCCCACCACTCCCCCCACCACCAAATATCTCACATGGTGGGAAAACGCTTCTTTCCACTTTGGCAGTCTGCAGCAGGCATGCATTGAAAACTGAGCATGCGCAGGTGCCAGTATCATGCAGAGTAGCGTTTTCATTACCATCAGGAGGAAGTTTTCAACTGGTGGAACTTGGGATCCCCACCAGCTACCGCTAAATGTGTGCTATTGTTGGGTGGGCCTGAGCTCTAAGTGGGTGGGCTCTGGCCCATCCAGGCCCACCAGTGGCTATGCCACTGGTCTAAGCCACCCCCCCCCCCCAAATTTTCTACTATGGGCTTTAATTTCTCACTCATATGATAGTTTAGAATCTAATATGATGCCTAAACTTTTGAATGGTCATCAATTTTTAAACTTTCACCTGTCAGAGAAAAAAAGTGACTTGACCTATCCAGGGGTCTACTTAGTAAATTAGGCTGAAGGGGGAAGGAGCAATGCTCACTTGCTCCAGCCTCGGAGTGGCCTTCTTGGAAACTGACGTATCCTGACCCATAGCAGCAAGTCTACAGGGCATGTTAGTTGGGGGGACTGAGGCAACATTAATTTATAATCCTCAGAAGCAGCATTTCCTGTGTCAGTGAGGTGGGGTGGGAGAGTTAATGATACCTGAGAAGGTGTAGTTAAATTTCAGGAAACAACACATTGGCTGATTGGTATGTAAAAGAGTTACTTACCAATCAACTAATCTGCATGTAATGCAGCTTATTTCATCACACGTCTCTTATTTTTCATGCGTTCAGAAAAAAACGCATTAAAATGGATTTACATCCATTAAATACAAATAGCACATGTTAACACCGCTTAGTAAACAGATACCGATATATTATAGCAGATGACCACCAGCACTGACTTCTTGGAATCGCTGTTATTCTTGAATCTACCGCTGTGTTGCCAGTATTAGTAGGTGCAAGAATTCGGCAGTACCTGCAGCTGCAAGCTTTCCTCTGTCTCCACAGACTGATATCACAAAATCCTTGAGTAGAGAGGTGTGGTAGCCATGTTAGTCCACTTTTAAAGGTAATCAATAGAAATAAAACATGGAAAAGAAAATAAGATGATACCTTATTTATTGGACATAACTTAATACATTTCTTGATTAGCTTTCACAGGTTGCCCTTCTTCGTCAGATCGGAAATAAGCAAATGTTGGTAGATGACAGTATATATAAGTGAAACATCAAAGCATTCAAGTGATAAAATCCTTGAAAACTAAGACCTCTAGCTACAATACTCCTGGGAGAATTCTGCAATAAATTCTAAATTATTGCACAACTTTGATAAATAGCATATTTTCTGCATTATACTTTAATTCACTAGGACTCAATGACAGTGATTGTATTATGTTATTTTGACATAGTTACAGAATTATGCAGAAATTTGCAAATATTGTGCCTGAATTTTAAATTTATTTGTGCAGAGTTAAAAAAATTATTTTTTTGTACAGAATGCATGTAGGAGTACAATGGACCACAAAGTAATCTAGTAGATAGCAGAAAAAGCAATGGGGCCCATCTACTCTGTCTAGTTATATCATAGTTTAAAGATACGTCCCAGCTGAGTTGGGCATCGAATATGAGACAGAATGGTCTGCTATTGAGACTATATTACCTGAGGAGTCCTTTTACTAAGCTGCAGTAAGCACTAACACATGCTTACCACAAGTTAAAAACCATGCTCAGGCGTCCCACTGTAGTTTTGGCATTTGAACGTACTGGGGGTGCATGGCTAGTGCATGAGCCCTTAATGCCTAGAAAATAGGTGTAGTTAAGGGATCACTAATGGGAAAATTAGAACAGCCATGCTAGACGTGGCCTTAGCATGCAGGAAACCCTCACACTAGTGCAGCACAGTAAAAGGACCCCTAAGATAGCTTCATCCATGGCCATTAAAGAGAACCATGTAAAGATAGTTTATCAGGGGTCAAGTACCAGAGATATACAAACTACATGGTTCTCCTGCGGCATCTCAAAATTGTTGGTAGAAGTTGTCCTTGTAGAGCCACTGTGATGTCCACCAAATGTGCATGCCCCAAGGTGAAGGCATACTGGAAGTGTGCTCAATTCCATTTTCACCTATTCACAGGTGTCCTAATACCAGAGATCGAGGAATTGTTTTTTTTTATTATTAAATAAGAACATTCCTGGATATACTATTGCTAAAACCACCTTTGTGCGGTTTTGTTTGAGCACTGGGAGACTGATCCTGGCAGCCTCCTGGAAGGACGAAAGAGTTATCTCTCTACATAAATGGTTGAAGCTCAGATAGAGAAACAGAGAAAAATGTGAGCAGATAAAGATCATATGGCTTATCCCCAGTCTGCCCATCCATGCCAACTACTCTCCCTATCACTCCCTTACAGATTCTATTTTCTTGTCCCAAGCTCTCTTGAATTCAGAAACTGCTTTATTCTCCACCGCTTCCACCGGGAGGCCATTCCACGAATTCACCACCATTTACGTAAAGAAATATTTCCTCAGGTTACTTCTGAGTCTGTCCCCTTTCACCTTCATCCTATGCCCCTTTATTTCAGAACTTTCTTTCAAATGAAAGAGACTTGCCTTCTGTGCATTTATGCCGCATAGGTATTTAAATGTCTATCATATCTCCCTTCTCTCGCCTTTCTTCCAAAGTATACATACTGAGATCTGTCCCCATACACTTTATGATGACCACTGACCATTTTAGTAGCCGCCCTCTGGACTGACTCCATCCTGTTTATATCTTTTTGAAGGTGTGGTCTCCAGAATTATATACAATATTCTAAATGAGGTCTCACCAGAGTCTTTCTTATACAGGGGGCATCATCACCTGCTTTTTTCTACTGGCCATTCCTCTCCCTTTGCACCCAAGCATCCTTCTAGCTTTCACCATCTCCTTTTCTACCTGTTTGGCCACCTTAAAAATCATCACATATGATCACACCCAAGTCCCATTCCTCTTTCATGCACAAAAGTTCTTCATGCCCTAAACTGTACTGTTCCCTCGGGTTTTTGCAGCCGAAATATATGACCCTGCATATTTTAGCATTAAATTTTAACTGCCAAATTCCAGGCCATCAGGGGTGTCTATCCTATTGCATATTTTGGTATCATCTGCAAAAGAGCCAATTCTTATCAGATAGCCTTTCAACAATGTCGCTTACAAAAATATGAAAAAGAACCTGTACTAATTATTTAAACCTGTCACAACCCAATCAGTCACTCTAGAATTTGAGGTAATGGTGAAGGTGAAGAGGTGCCATATCTCAGGAACTAGGAGTTCAATATATAAGGAACATAGGAACAGAATTTTGAATATAGAGATAGCTGTGGGAGAGAAGCACGGGGTGATGTTGGGGGAGGGTTCATCCTGCAAATAAAGGACCAAATAAAGTCATTTTCTAACACTGCACATTGCTTGTATATCTGGATAATTTATTAAAATAAAACAAAACAATTTAATATGAAAATGTGTCCCCATTCTCCTAGAGAGCGGCAAAATTGGAGATGCCCCTCCCTCCCTCCAACAACTACATCACTGGAGGATTGGAGTGGGGGGGTTCTCCAGGCCAATTACAGTGCCTCTTTTTCCAGTGTAGCCTGACACTAAAGTAAGTTCGACTCTCCCCTCCCCAAGAAACAAACTTTGGTTGAACAGGAAAGCTACGCCTCCTTCCCTGGCTGCCCTTTCTTTCCAGTAAAGAAGTAATTACACTGTGCATGCTTACTGAGAGCTGCATATCTGCAGCAGGGCAACATCTAATGTTTGAAGGGAACTGTTCATTACAATCTTAAATAACCACAAGCTTTCTAAAGAGTAAAATACTTGTGCATGCCCCTTCTCATTCTCAGTTTGTTTGGTTAGTATGGAGAAAACACTTTAAGGAATACATGCCAGAATAATGCACTTTTTAGATATGTATACACTGGGCTCGAAAACTACAACTGGCAGGTTGTCAACAGTGTCCAAAAAGCTGGCAACAGGCATAAACATCTGCCAGCCTGCCTCTGGACTCAACAGGTGACAAGCCCATCATTCAGCAGCTAACCACCATTTGAGTCTATGCCAACCTGAAAAGTATTTTCAAAACTTGTGGGTTGGCATTTCCTGACCTCATATATCATAAGATCAGTATAGTGTCTCGCTGTACTTCAGAAATTAGGACACATGACTCAGATTGAACTGAACACATTTATTAACATGCACTGCACTGCACAGCTCACAGGTAGGATAGTTGGTATCATGCTTGCTTTGCCTCCCTGTGAGTGCAGCCTGAACTTCAACCCATGGCAGCTTTGGTAGTAGAGTCCTCAAAACCTGACGTGGAGCTGATTTCCCTGTCAAGTCCCATACTTAGTTCCTACTCCCTAGAGTAGGCCCAGATTTTCTCATAAATATGTCCTGTGTGGCTTCTTAGCACAGTTAAGTTTACATACCCAGCAAAACTGCTGAAGTTTCTCTCTCTTTCAAAACTCTGTTAGAGACATCCGAGCTGCTGCAAATAGATGTGTGGTTAAAGGTATATTGTATACTGTTAAAACTTTCTTAAATAAAAGCGGAGGATAAGCAGAACAGAACTATTAGGAAGCAGTAAGAAATGTCGCTCACAACTTCTGGGATATATCTCTCAAGGACACTGAAATCAATAGCCATGGAGCGCTGGACTGTGAAATTTGAAAATGCTCAAAGTTCCAGCACAAACTGTACACAGCAGTCAGCAGCTGAAGGGCAGGCTCCTGTCACTAGTTCTGCCAGTTCCCGAATGGCGATGGTGCAGCAATCTGCTTTCTCAGGTTTACACTGTACACAGCCAGTGGAGGATTTAAGATTTTGGTACCCATAGGCAGGAGCGGAGGGTAAGTCCACTGAATCATAGGGCTGCAAAACAGAGATGTTTTGGGGTAGAGTGCCATGGTAGTAATTCTATGAAGTTGCTTCAATGGACATCCCCAAGGAAGCAGGAAAAGGCTCCTTATTTGGCCTGGGTATTTGGCGCCTGCGATATTTCACACCCTAGGCCAGTAGCCTTTACTAATTTTTAAGTTGGGGCCACTTTGGATCCAATTAGCTGAAAGAGAGCCACTAAATATCTTCCCAGGCAAAGTCAAAACACTGCTGACCATTGTATGCCAATGATATCACCCCAAAATGCATTCTCTTCACCCATTGAAAAATGACTTGTCCTTCAAGCATGTGAGACTTCCTCCAATCCACTTGCCTCTTCCTGTCAAGAATTTGGTTACAGAGGCAAAGAGTAGCAGAACTAAAAAGCCAGAATGATGACGAGGGCTGCCCCAGAGGTCTCCAAGGGCTGCCATTGGCCCCCATGCCCTGCATATGTTACCTATGTCTAATTCTGTACATCTTAGAGCAGAATGTCTCATCCCAGTCCTTGGACACACCTAGACAGTCATATTTTCAGGATATCCATAATGAATATGCATGAGATAGATATACATATAAGAGAGATAAATTTATCGCATGCATATTCATTGTGGATATCCCAAAAAATTGACTGGCTACGTGTGTCCCAAGAACTCAGTTGAGAACCCAGTAATGTATTCTCTCAGGTTTTTTTTTTTTTTTTTCTTGTGGATCAGATTAGAGGGAACACCAGCCAGGATCCCAGGACAGGATTGGAAAGAGTACTAAAGTCTGGGCTCCTGCAGGAGGTGCTGAAGTCCTGAAGGAGACAGACTAGAGAAGGGTTTCTCAACTCAGTCTTCGGTGAACCCTATGCCAGTCTGGTTTTCAAGATACCCACAATGAATATGAATGAGCTATATTTGAATGCCCTGCCTCCACTGCATGCAAATCTATCTCATACATATACATTGTGGATATCTTGAAAAACAGACTGTCTTGGGGTTCCCAGAAGACTGGGTTGAGAAACCCTGAACTAGAACAAACAACTAGAAACACTGAACCAACGGATAAACATAAGTGAAGAGTTGTACAAAAGACAGTAAGTAACATAACATAGTAACATAGTAGATGACGGCAGAAAAAGACCTGCATGGTCCATCTAGTCTGCCCAAGATAAACTCATATCTTGAATTTGTACCTGTCTTTTTCAGGGCACAGACCGTATAAGTCTGCCCAGCAGTATTTCCCGCCTCCCAACCGCCAGTCCCGTCTCCCATCACCGGCTCTGGTACAGACCGTATAAGTCTGCCCTCCCCTATCCTAGCCTCCCAACCACCAACCCCTCTTCCCCCCACCTGCTCCGCCACCCAATTTCAGCTAAGCTTCTGAGGATCCATTCCTGCTGCACAGGATTCCTTTATGCATATCCCATGCATGTTTGAATTCCGTTACCGTTTTCATCTCCACCACCTCCCGCGGGAGGGCATTCTAAGCATCCACCACCCTCTCCGTGAAAAAATACTTCCTGACATCTTTTTTGAGTCTGCCCCCCTTCAATCTCATTTCATGTCCTCTCGTTCTACCGCCTTCCCATCTCCGGAAAAGATTTTTTTGCGGATTAATACCTTTCAAGTATTTGAACGTCTGTATCATATCACCCCTGTTCCTCCTTTCCTCCAGGGTATACATGTTCAGGTCAGCAAGTCTTTGGTCATACGTCTTGGAACGCAAATCCCATACCATTCTCGTAGCTTTTCTTTGCACCGCTTCCATTTTTTTAACATCCTTCGCAAGGTACGGCCTCCAAAACTGAACACAATACTCCAGGTGGGGCCTCACCAATGACTTGTACAGGGGCATCAACACTTCCTTTCTTCTGCTGATCACACCTCTCTCAATACAGCCTAGCAACCTTCTCGCTACGGCCACCGCCCTGTCACACTGTTTCGTCGCCTTCAGATCCTCAGATACTATCACCCCAAGATCCCTCTCCCCTTCAGTACCTATCAGACTCTCCCCGCCTAACACATACGTCTCTCGTGGGTTTCTACTCCCTAAATGCATCACTTTGCATTTCTTCGCATTGAATTTTAATTGCCAAACCTCAGACCATTCTTCTAGCTTCCTCAGATCCCTTTTCATGCTTTCCACTCACTCCTGGGCGTCCACTCTGTTGCAAATCTTAGTATCATCCGCAAATAGGCAAACTTTACCTTCTAACCCTTCGGCAATGTCACTCACAAATATATTGAACAGAATCGGCCCCAGCACCGATCCCTGAGGCACTCCGCTACTCACCTTTCCCTCCTCCGAGCGAACTCCATTTACCACCACCCTCTGTCGTCTGTCCGTCAACCAGTTCCTAATCCAGTTCACCACTTCGGGACCTATCTTCAGCCCATCTAGTTTATTTAAGAGCCTCCTGTGAGGAACCGTGTCAAAAGCTTTGCTAAAATCTAAGTAGATTACGTCTATAGCACATCGATGATTCAATTCTCCAGTTACCCAATCAAAGAATTCAATGAGATTCGTTTGGCACGATTTCCCTCTGGTAAAACCATGTTGTCTCGGATCTTGCAGCTTGTTGGCTTCTAGGAAATTCACTATCCTTTCCTTCAGCATGGCTTCCATTACTTTTCCAATAACTGAAGTGAGGCTTACCGGCCTGTAGTTTCCAGCTTCTTCCCTATCACCACTTTTGTGAAGAGGTACCACCTCCGCTGTTCTCCAGTAAATGAGGGGGGGGGGGGGGTTCTAAAAAACATTTTCAGAATAATTGATCGGAAATATTCTCAAAATTTCCAGAATTCCAGGTTTAGCTGAAGCATGGCTCAAGCCCACCACATTTTTCAGAGAATGGACAGGGTGGTGCTGCTACTTGTTCCACCTTGAGACTCTTTCTAGTTTTTCATTTAATAAATCTATCTCCAAAATGATGATAATATATAGTAAAATCTGGAATATTTGTATGATATATTTATCTCCATGGAGATCTTCCGTGGTTAGTAAGTTTAGACAAGTCCAGGTTTAAATTTATTGCTGTTGGGTGATGATATACAGTGGGGGAAATAAGTATTTGATCCCTTGCTGATTTTGTAAGTTTGCCCACTGACAAAGACATGAGCAGCCCATAATTGAAGGGTAGGTTATTGGTAACAGTGAGAGATAGCACATCACAAATTAAATCCGGAAAATCACATTGTGGAAAGTATATGAATTTATTTGCATTCTGCAGAGGGAAATAAGTATTTGATCCCCCACCAACCAGTAAGAGATCTGGCCCCTACAGACCAGGTAGATGCTCCAAATCAACTCGTTACCTGCATGACAGACAGCTGTCGGCAATGGTCACCTGTATGAAAGACACCTGTCCACAGACTCAGTGAATCAGTCAGACTCTAACCTCTACAAAATGGCCAAGAGCAAGGAGCTGTCTAAGGATGTCAGGGACAAGATCATACACCTGCACAAGGCTGGAATGGGCTACAAAACCATCAGTAAGACGCTGGGCGAGAAGGAGACAACTGTTGGTGCCATAGTAAGAAAATGGAAGAAGTACAAAATGACTGTCAATCGACAAAGATCTGGGGCTCCACGCAAAATCTCACCTCGTGGGGTATCCTTGATCATGAGGAAGGTTAGAAATCAGCCTACAACTACAAGGGGGGAACTTGTCAATGATCTCAAGGCAGCTGGGACCACTGTCACCACGAAAACCATTGGTAACACATTACGACATAACGGATTGCAATCCTGCAGTGCCTGCAAGGTCCCCCTGCTCCGGAAGGCACATGTGACGGCCCGTCTGAAGTTTGCCAGTGAACACCTGGATGATGCCGAGAGTGATTGGGAGAAGGTGCTGTGGTCAGATGAGACAAAAATTGAGCTCTTTGGCATGAACTCAACTCGCCGTGTTTGGAGGAAGAGAAATGCTGCCTATGACCCAAAGAACACCATCCCCACTGTCAAGCATGGAGGTGGAAATGTTATGTTTTGGGGGTGTTTCTCTGCTAAGAGCACAGGACTACTTCACCGCATCAATGGGAGAATGGATGGGGCCATGTACCGTACAATTCTGAGTGACAACCTCCTTCCCTCCGCCAGGGCCTTAAAAATGGGTCGTGGCTGGGTCTTCCAGCACGACAATGACCCAAAACATACAGCCAAGGCAACAAAGGAGTGGCTCAGGAAGAAGCACATTAGGGTCATGGAGTGGCCTAGCCAGTCACCAGACCTTAATCCCATTGAAAACTTATGGAGGGAGCTGAAGCTGCGAGTTGCCAAGCGACAGCCCAGAACTCTTAATGATTTAGAGATGATCTGCAAAGAGGAGTGGACCAAAATTCCTCCTGATATGTGTGCAAACCTCATCATCAACTACAGAAGACGTCTGACCGCTGTGCTTGCCAACAAGGGTTTTGCCACCAAGTATTAGGTCTTGTTTGCCAGAGGGATTAAATACTTATTTCCCTCTGCAGAATGCAAATAAATTCATATACTTTCCACAATGTGATTTTCCGGATTTAATTTGTGATGTGCTATCTCTCACTGTTACCAATAACCTACCCTTCAATTATGGGCTGCTCATGTCTTTGTCAGTGGGCAAACTTACAAAATCAGCAAGGGATCAAATACTTATTTCCCCCACTGTACATATTTGACATGGGTTGAGCAAACTGCTGACTTTATGGCAGCCTTAGAATTTTGCAGCTGGTAAATTGCCCTACTCATGAAAAGGGTTGTACAAATTACTATTTTTTCCTCAAGGAATGTAGATAGACATGGAAAGACCAGTTTTTAATTAATTTTGATTTAGGATCTTGGTCTTCACTCTGAAACCTGGAAGGCCACCAACAGACCATGTCTTCAGGATGTCCCTAAAGAATATGCACCATAGATTTGAATGTCTACTACTTCCATTATATGCAAATCTGTCATGCATATTCATTAGGGGTATCCTGAAAATCTGGCCTGTTGGTGTATTAGGGGGTTGTATTGCCACATGAGGATCAAACCAATGAAACTAGAATTGTACCAGATAGAATAATTTTTCATAGAAATTATTTTAGAAGTACTCAGTCCTATTCTGGTATAGGTAATAATTTGTGTGTAGATGATTTAGCTTCATACTGAAATATGTGATTGGACAGTTAGTCTTCTGCCCTGGAGAAAAAACAGAAAGAGGGCTTGTTATGTTCCATAATACGACGAGGATTTTAATGAAGAGAAAGCACAATCTATGTAAAAAGGAGAGAATATGGTGCAAATTTAAAACTCCAGAGAACAAAATTGGGTAAATAGAAGCATTTAGGACTAGATTCTACAAATGGCACCTAAAATATTGGTGCAGAAAAAGTAGCTCTTAGCGCTATTCTATAAACCAAGCTTAAAGATACGCACGGTTTACAGACTAGCACTTAGCATCAGGAACCACAACTACATTTAGGTGTGATCATTTATACCTATAAAAACCTAGTGTAAATTCTATGTGTAAAGAGAAAAAGAACAGTGATAGGAGTGTACTACTATCCACCTGGTCAGGATGAACAGACAGATGTAGAAATGTTATCAGAAATTAAGGAAGCTAACAAACTGGGGAACACAATAATAATGGGTGATTTCAATTACCCCGATATTGACTGGGTAAATGTAACATCAGGGCATGCTAGGGAGGTAAAATTCCTTGACAAAATCAAGATTGCTTTATGGCGCAGCTGGTACAGGAGCCAACAAGAGGAGGAAAAATTCTAGACCTAGTCCTTAGTGGAGCACATGATCTGGTGCAGGAGGTAATGGTGCTGAGGCCACTTGATAACAGTGATCATAGTATGATCAGATTTGATATTGGCTCAGGAGTAAGTTCATACAGTAAATCCAATACATTTCAAAAAAGAGACCATGATAAAATGAGAAGAAAGGTGAAAAAAAATTAGAGGAGCAGCTGTGAAGGTCAAAAAAGGTACATCAGACATGGATGCTGTTCAAAAATACCATCCTGGAAACCAAGGCCAGTTATATTCCATGTATTAAAAAAGGAAGAAGGGAAGCCAAATGACAGCCAGCATGGTTAAACAGTGAGGTGAAAGAACTATTAGAGCTAAAAAAAAAAAAAAATCCTTCAGAAAAAGGAAGAAGGATCAGACTGAAAATAATAAGAAACAGCATAAGGTATGTCAATTCAAATGCAAAGCACTGATAAGGAAAGCAAAGAGGGACTTTGAAAAAAAGATTGCATTGGAGGCAAAAGAATGAGATGGACTGCTAGATGACTGAGGGGTAAAAGGGGCACTTAGGGAAGACAAAGCCATAGCGGAGAGATTAAATGAATTCTTGCTTCGGTCTTCACCAAGGAAGATTTGGGAGAGATATCAGTGCCAGAAATGGTAATCAAAGCTGACGACTCAGAGAAACTGAATGAAATCTCTATAAACCTGGAAGACTTACAAGGACAATAAGCCACCATATGACCGGTCCCTCCGCAGTAGAAGCAGAGTCGATTCCTTCGGCGCAAAGCTCGCTCCTTCTCAGAGAGTCGGGATCTGCCCATTACCATTGATTCTTCGGAACTCTCCACCACAGGCCCCAGTGCCCTCTGAGGAGAATGACGTGACTGTGACCCCGAGGTGGAACGGGGTCCTGTACGCTGATTCGCCCGTTCCCGGGTTCTCTCCTGAAACCGGACATCCACTCGGGTACATAGGGAGAACACTGCATCCAATGATGTGGGTACCTCTCGTCCAGCTAACTCATCTTTAATGCGGCTATTTAATCCCTGCCAGAATATGGCAGTCAAGGCTTCTTGGTTCCAGCCAAGTTCCACAGCAAGTGTCCGGAAGCGAATAGCATATTCCCCCACTGCGTCTGTACCCTGCTGTACTTGCAACAGCTCTCCAGCGGTGGAGGATGGTCTTCCGGGAACGTCGAACACCATCCAGAATTGACGTAGGAACTCGTTGAAATTAGTTAGCAGGGGATCTCTCTGTTCCCAAAGAGGAGTGGCCCACGCCAGAGCTGGTCCAGACAAGAGAGTCATCATATATATGTGATTTTGACTTGATCAGATGGAAAGGCCTGGGGCTGCATTTCAAATAGCATTCTGCATTGGTTGATAAAACCTCGGCAGGCAGAGGGTGTGCTATCAAAGCGTGGTAGGTCCGGCAGCCGGAGCCCCAAGGGAGATCCTCCCAGCTCCGGGGGGCTAGGAGCCACCTGGCGGTCCACCTGTATCGTCTGCATCTGGGAGCAGACATTTTGCAGTGCCGTGGAAAGTTGGTTCAGCTATCCTTGCTGCTGTTGTACGATTCGGGCCAACTTGGCAATCTCGGACTTGACCAACAAGCTCATGGCTTCGGCTTTCTGTCAGGCTCGCCCAGTGGAGATGTGAGCCCTTGTGCCCGATGGAGGAGGATTCCTCACCGGGCTGTCGGCCAACCCCGAGTTCTCCCTGTGCCCCCCTCCGTTCCCCAGGGGTTGAGCTCCCAGGTGTGGGAAGCAAACAGCAGAGAGAACTGAGTCTAGAACAAAGTCCATGGGGCATGGCCAAGCAATGGGCAAAAGCAGGACCAGGAGCAAACAGTGGTCCGTGCCAGGCAGCAAGCAGTAGCAGATCCAGGAACAGGCAAAGATCAATACCAGGCAGCAAACAGTAGCAAGTCCAGGATCAGGCAGAGGTCAATACCAGGCAGCAAACAGTAGCAAGTCCAGGATCAGGCAGAGGTCAATAACAGGCAGCAAACAGTAGCAAGTCCAGAATCAAGCAGAGGTCAAAACCAGGCAGCAAATAGTAGCAAAACCAGAAGCACTGCAACTACCCAGGAAACTGAATAGAAGCCGAAGGACTGGAGGCAGGGCTTTAAATAGGACAGGAATTAAGCCCAAACATGCACAGCTGTCTTCAAGATGGCTGCCCCACCGTAGACACCCTCAAGCCCAAATATGGGCTTCCTTCCTGAGACTGCCCAGCTCCAAGATGGCCGCCCCATCCTAAGGCACCCACCTCTGAGATGGCCGCCCTATCCTAGAGATGCCCAAATCCAAGATGGCCGCCAAATCCTCAGATGTCCATACCTTGCGTAAACAGGGAACATGACAGAGGTTTTGCACTTTTGAATCTTGTTTTTCCGAATATGAGCCTGGCTGCTGTGTTTTGAGCAGTTTGCAGTTTCGTTATGATTTGTTCTTTGCATCCCGCATAGATTCCATTGCAGTAGTCAAGATGGCTTAGTACCATAGATTGTACCAAGTTGCGGAATATTTCCCTTGGGAAAAAAGGTTTCATTCGTTTGAGCTTCCACATTGAGTGGAGGTTTTGGTCGATTGCGACTCCGAGAATTTTCAGGCTGGCTGATATAGGAAGGGTGCAATCTGGGGTGGTTATGTTGGTGGGTTTATATGTGTTATATTGAGATGAGAGGATAAGACAATGTGTTTTTTTCTGTGTTAAGTTTTAGTTGAAATGCATTTGCCCATGAGTTCATGATGTTTAAGCTGAGTAAGATTTCTTTCGTGATTTCTGTTAGATCATGTTTGTATGGGATGTATATTGTGACATCATCTGCATATATGAACAGGTTAAGGCTTTGATTGGATAAGGACTTGGCTAGTGGGGCCATCATTAGGTTAAAAAGGAGTGGTGAGAGTGGTTATCCTTGAGATACTCCACAGTCTGTTTTCCATGGTGAGGATATGTTTGAATTTGATTTCACTTGATATGATCCAGCTAAGTACGCGTCCACCAATCCCAAAGTATTCTAGGATGCTTAGTAGTATATTATGGTTTACCATGTCGAACGCACTAGAGATGTCGAATTGTAGCAGAAGTACGCTCTTGCCTATTGCAATTTCTTGTTTGAATTTGGCGCCGCCCTATGGGTTAGACCAGGTACACATGGATGTACGATCGTACATCGACGTGCACTGGTTTTGCAACTTCTTAGACTGGGGGGAGGCTCGGACGCCTGATCTTTTTTAGGCTGAGCGAGCAGGCGGTGGTTGGGATGGAAGGGCAGACCGCTTCAGCCCTGGTCGCTGCTTGTTATTTTCTCGCTATAAGTTTAGTTTGGTTCATTAAAATTTGATATAGCACCATGTTAAGAATAATCATTATTAGATATACATACATGGAGGTGTATAACAAGGATGACTGATGTAATAAGCTGTCCAGGAAGTAAATCCTCAGTAGACTGTATAGTCTTTTAGCATCCCTTCGGCCGCGTGAACAGAGCTCCTCTTCTGCTTGGGCCTCGGGCGGGCGTCCGGCATGGGCGTCATGGAGCAGTGCGAGCCATCCGCAAACTGCCTGATATTTAATTTTGTTTATATCTACATACGGGAAGCTTTCAAATAAACTAAAAACCTGTCAAAATAAGTTTTAAATAAAACCTTTTGTCCTCCACCTTTTAAGGCATAAGGCTCTGCCTATCCAACTGGAACAGCTTTAGACTTTTTACAGATGGACCACACGTAGGCAGTCAGTTATTTCTAATAATATTAGGCTATTGTTTTCAATAGCGCTTGCTATTGTTTTGGGTGAACCACTGTGGTAGCAAGCTCCACCTACTGGCTTCAACCCATGTAATGGGCTAGATAGCCTCGTACCATCTCCTGTTCTCAATCTAACCTCCTTGATATCTACCAACCAGGAAAAGAGAGCTAGGGTGACAGTACTTGATGATCTTTTTGTAGCAAAACAATGCATTATGGCAGAGGCTACATCCAGAGTGATGCTGGGATACATATAGAGGCTCATTTCCAAAGAACAAAGGCTTACCAAGTTACATAGGTTACTATGGGGATCATTTTCAAAAAAGAAAAACGTCCAAAAAGTGGCATAAATCTGCATTTGGACGTTATCCTCACAAAAACGTCCAAACTGGTATTTCTGAAACCAATATTTAGACTTTTTTCTATGAAGTCCGTCAGAAGTGCATTTATATCACAAGGGGGGGGGGGGTGTCAGGGGCTTGTTAAGGGTGGGATCTGGGCATTCCTGACACTTTGACGTTTTTCTGCCATAATGGAACAAAACAAAAACACCTAGGACTATAAGTTGGATGTTTTGGTCTAGACCTGTTTTATTAAAAAAAAAAAAATAAGCCACAAAAAGTGTCCTAAATGACCAGATGACCATTGGAGGGAATCAGGTATGACCTCACCTTACTCCCCCAGAGGTCATCAACCCCCTCCCACCCCCAAAAAACTGTGATTGAAAACATTATTTAGCAGCCTCTGTGCTAGCCTCAGATATTATACTCAGGTCCATTAAAACAGCATGCAGGTCCCTGGAGTAGTCTAGTGGTGGATGTAGTGCACTGCAAACAGGTGGGGGTCTCAGCAGACAAGATAAGGGAACAATGGTGAGATGTGTACCTGGGAACATTTATTTGAAGTCTACTGCAGTGTCCCCTAGGGTAGACCCATCGCTCTCCTGGGATGTCTGCGTGGCTAGTCTACTAAGAATGCTGGCTCCTCCTACATCCCAATGGCTTGATACTGTGTGTTTTTCCCTTGGAATCTTTTTTAATCAAAAATGGAACAAAAGATAAACGCACAGAGGACAATAACATCTAGCAAATAGCCACAGACGTTTTTCTGGTTTGAAAATGGCTATATTTCCCACTTGAATTTTGGACGTTTTGCTAAAAAAAAGTCCAAAGTTGGACGTAACTGTCATATCGAAAATGTCCCTCCACGTAACTTTGTAAGTCTATGTGCTATAAAAATGAGCCCCATAGGTTTGTTAGCATTTAGCACATGCAAATTCCATTAGTAGGTGCTAAGCTTTAGTGAAAGGGCCACTTATTTTTATGTATAATCCCTCGGCTTCTCTAATGGCCACCCAAATTTGGGCACAATCCTGAGATGCAAATGCACTTTAGTTAGTTAACAAGCCATTATCAATAATTGGGTGTTAATTATTGACATTAATTGGCACTAATTAGGACTTCTGCATGCATCTGTAAGCCACATTGAGCCTGCAAAGAGGTGGGAAAATGTGGGATACAAATGTAATAAATAAATAAATAAAAAATCTGCCTGCACACTATTCTAAAACACTGGGCACCTAAATCCCACAGTACACAATCCATAAGACGGCGTGGCCAGGGGTGGGGCATAGGGAGGTCAGGGGCATTCCGAAGATTTGGGTGCAGTGTTACAGAATACTAGGGATGCGTGCCCAACTTACACACCAGGATTTATACCAGGTGTAAGTCCTAGCACCCAAAGTTGGGTGTGAGAATCTGTGGTAAGAACTATTACTTTAAAGGGCGCTCAGCCAGGAGTTTCCTTTATAGATTAGCAAGGTGCAATGATATCTTTCTGGCATCGATTTTAAATGCTCGGCGTCCTGCCAAGTTAGATCTTGCATGTAGATTTGGTGTATCAGAGTGTGATTATGTGGTGCCTGGAGTATCTTTCTCCTTATTTACTTGTACCCCTTATGAGCTATTGACAGACCCCTGAGGAAGGCTTCACACCAAAACACAGCCTGTGTAGGGTCAGGGTCAAATACACATTTGGAGGAAGATTCTATATATCGCGCCTGAAAAATTGGCATGAAAATCAATGCCGACTAAGTATATTCTATAAGCAACGCCTAGATTTAGGCACAGTATACAGTGGGGGAAATAAGTATTTGATCCCTTGCTGATTTTGTAAGTTTGCCCACTGACAAAGACATGAGCAGCCCATAATTGAAGGGTAGGTTATTGGTAACAGTGAGAGATAGCACATCACAAATTAAATCCGGAAAATCACATTGTGGAAAGTATATGAATTTATTTGCATTCTGCAGAGGGAAATAAGTATTTGATCCCCCACCAACCAGTAAGAGATCTGGCCCCTACAGACCAGGTAGATGCTCCAAATCAACTCGTTACCTGCATGACAGACAGCTGTCGGCAATGGTCACCTGTATGAAAGACACCTGTCCACAGACTCAGTGAATCAGTCAGGCTCTAACCTCTACAAAATGGCCAAGAGCAAGGAGCTGTCTAAGGATGTCAGGGACAAGATCATACACCTGCACAAGGCTGGAATGGGCTACAAAACCATCAGTAAGACGCTGGGCGAGAAGGAGACAACTGTTGGTGCCATAGTAAGAAAATGGAAGAAGTACAAAATGACTGTCAATCGACAAAGATCTGGGGCTCCACGCAAAATCTCACCTCGTGGGGTATCCTTGATCATGAGGAAGGTTAGAAATCAGCCTACAACTACAAGGGGGGAACTTGTCAATGATCTCAAGGCAGCTGGGACCACTGTCACCACGAAAACCATTGGTAACACATTACGACATAACGGATTGCAATCCTGCAGTGCCCGCAAGGTCCCCCTGCTCCGGAAGGCACATGTGACGGCCCGTCTGAAGTTTGCCAGTGAACACCTGGATGATGCCGAGAGTGATTGGGAGAAGGTGCTGTGGTCAGATGAGACAAAAATTGAGCTCTTTGGCATGAACTCAACTCGCCGTGTTTGGAGGAAGAGAAATGCTGCCTATGACCCAAAGAACACCATCCCCACTGTCAAGCATGGAGGCGGAAATGTTATGTTTTGGGGGTGTTTCTCTGCTAAGGGCACAGGACTACTTCACCGCATCAATGGGAGAATGGATGGGGCCATGTACCGTACAATTCTGAGTGACAACCTCCTTCCCTCCGCCAGGGCCTTAAAAATGGGTCGTGGCTGGGTCTTCCAGCACGACAATGACCCAAAACATACAGCCAAGGCAACAAAGGAGTGGCTCAGGAAGAAGCACATTAGGGTCATGGAGTGGCCTAGCCAGTCACCAGACCTTAATCCCATTGAAAACGTATGGAGGGAGCTGAAGCTGCGAGTTGCCAAGCGACAGCCCAGAACTCTTAATGATTTAGAGATGATCTGCAAAGAGGAGTGGACCAAAATTCCTCCTGACATGTGTGCAAACCTCATCATCAACTACAGAAGACGTCTGACCGCTGTGCTTGCCAACAAGGGTTTTGCCACCAAGTATTAGGTCTTGTTTGCCAGAGGGATCAAATACTTATTTCCCTCTGCAGAATGCAAATAAATTCATATACTTTCCACAATGTGATTTTCCGGATTTAATTTGTGATGTGCTATCTCTCACTGTTACCAATAACCTACCCTTCAATTATGGGCTGCTCATGTCTTTGTCAGTGGGCAAACTTACAAAATCAGCAAGGGATCAAATACTTATTTCCCCCACTGTATATAATATGCTTAGTTGATATCCCAGTGCCTAAAACAATGCTCATCCATTTACACCAACAAAAATGTGGCATAAATCTCAGCACGCAGATTTAGACAGACTGAGCCATATTCTATAACAATGGGTGTATTTCAGAACACCCATGACATGCCCATTTCCCCACCTATAACCACGCCCCTATTTGCCTGCCCGTGTTAGAAGTTGGGCGAACTGCATTACAGAATGCACTTAGTGTGTTGTGTGCGTAAATTCTACCAATTAGTGCTCATTATTGCTTGTTAAGAGCTGTTATCAACGCTGATTAGCTTCTTAACCGCCATTTTCTGAATCTGGCCCAGTATGTTTACATCTTGCAATGTGAGCAGGTATCACTTCCTTTTTAAATTTATGACCATGTTCTATTTTCCTTTACAAGCTGAAGATTTGTATTTCTGACTTGCTCTTTATTTTAACTCTCTCATTTATCTTTTTTCTATATAACACACTCTGATGCCCACATATTTCAAAAGAATGCTGTTTCTTTCCTTACACTGTAAAATGTTAGAAAATAAAATAACTTCAGAAGCAGGGCTATCACATTGAGAACACACAAAGAGATGCCTGCAGTGAGATCCTATTGCAGCCAACAGAATAACGTCCCTCGTGATTCTATTCAGCCCGGTTTTTCTCCTTCAAATTATCCCTGAAGGGATGCAATGAAAGGTAGCAGCAAGCACAGGCCAACAAGCTAACAATTATTTCCTGAACACCTACAATTTTATTAAAAAGCAACAACAACAATCAAAACCAGTGAACTCGGTCTAGTCCAAACTAATTCACGCGCCCAGCATACGCCTTTTTTTTATGTGGGTGGAAGGGAACAGGTAGTATTATTTTAAAAGTGGAACTGTAATCCTTGCATTCTTTTTATAAAGAACATTTTTCTATTAATGTAAAATTCAAACCATTATTTCTTCTTCTGTGTACACATATGATACTTCAATCAGCACCTGAGAACATGTATTTTATAATTATGAGTACATTCAGGATTCTTCCAGATCACAAAATAATGCCTCTCATGTATCAAGGCATGCAAACTGAATCAAAAGCATGGACAGCAAGGAAAATGCCAATGTATTTAAAAATATAACTGCATTTACAAAGAGACTGACACTAAAGCAAACATGATAGGAAACGTATACTGATCAAAAGCACAGGGATTCATTGTCAAAACTAGCAAAGGCAGTAGAACAAGAGGACATGGAATGAGATTGAAGGGGGGCAGACTCAAGAAAAATGTCAGGAAGTATTTCTTCACGGAGAGAGTGGTGGATGCTTGGAATGCCCTCCCGCAGGAGGTGGTGGAGATGAAAACGGTAATGGAATTCAAACATGCGTGGGATAAACATAAAGGAATCCTGTGCAGAAGGAAGGGATCCTCAGGAGCTTAACCGAGATTGGATAGCAGAGCCGGTAGTGGGAGGCGGGGCTGGAGGTTGGGAGGCGGGGATAGTGCGGGGCAGACTTATACGGTCTGTGCCAGAGCCGGTGGTGGGAGGCGGGGATAGTGCTGGGCAGACTTATACGGTCTGTGCCAGAGCCGGTGGTGGGGAAGCAGGGCTGGTGGTTGGGAGGCGGGGATAGTGCTGGGCAGACTTATACGATCTGTGCCCTGAAGAGCATAGGTACAAATCAAAGTAGGGTATACACAAAAAGTAGCACACATGAGTTGTCTTGTTGGGCAGACTGGATGGACCGTGCAGGTCTTTTTCTGCTGTCATCTACTATGTTACTATATGTACTTTATACAAGTGCACAAAAGACATATTGATCATCCAGCAGGCTACTAATTAAACATGAATCATCAAACATGAATTACAGGACACGAGACAACATGGTTTCACTAGAAGCAGGCCTTCTCAGACAAATCTGATTAATTTCTTTGACTGGGTGACCAGAGATGGAGCGAGGGAGAATGCTAGATGTGATGTATTAAGAAGCCTTTGACTTGGTTCCGCATAAACGACAAACTGAGTGTCTTCGATATGGGCCCTAAAGTGACTGACAGGTTTAGGAATTGGTTGAGTGGAATGCAACAGAGGGTAGTAAATGGAGCTCATTCTGAGGAAAAGGATGTTACCAGTGGTGTGCTGCAAAGTTCAGTTCTTGGGCTGGTTCTTTTTAACATTTTTGTAAATGATATTATTAGTGTGTTTTTTGTAGCAAAAAAGGTGCCGGTACTCAAATGCTAGGCCACCGTTCAGGAGTGGGGTGATCACTGAGGGACCCACCCCATAATAGCCAGGCCCCCTGCAACCAGCCACAGAATATATGACAAGACAGAATTGGTGTGTGGAGCCTGAGCTCTATCATTAAAACTTGGGTTCCATGGGTCAAATTTAGCAGACAATGGAAAAGCCCTGGATATTGCTGAAGACTGTCTGGTAAGGTTTGCCTCTTTGCAGATGATACCAAAATGTGCAATAGGGTAGACACCCCTGATGGTATGGTTTAATCTAGTCTGGTCTTCCAAGAAACTCAGGTATTTATGTATAGATTTACATTTATCACAAAGCATTTATTATAAAACAAGGAAGCCATTGGTTCTTCCCCAAAACAGATTATACACCTATTTGGCTTCAATTACAGCAACTCATAACCTCTCCAATTCCAATATGCACAACAATCTATATGTCTCTTGCCTCTATTGAAAGGGATAATTTAGTTATGCTTAATACACGAGAGTGTCTACCATACTTTGATAAATTACTGGAACACACCATACTTTCCTCCCTCCAAATACCAAAATGGAATAATCCCAAATTTCATATTGGTAAAAAAAACATTTTTCTGGAAAAATTGGGCTAGTTATGGAATCTGGACTATTGAAGATATATGTACAAAAGGTCGAAATACCCTACTGACATTCCAGAATATATAAACCAAACTAAACATACCTAATACACAATATCTACAATGGTTGTAACTTACACACTGTGTTAAACGAACAAATATACTAGAACATATTAAAGCTCATGAACCCAGTATTTATGAAACTGTCAGATCCTTGATTAAAAACAAACACATGGCCTCCTCAATTTATAATATGTTACTCTCCTTTCAATACAAACATCATTCCTCCCTAAAAGAAACATGGGAGACAATGTCAGATGCAACTCATTCCAGAATTTGGAAGTCTTTAATCAGACCATTAGCATCAGCTAATATTATGCAATCTATGTATTTTTTTTATCATAGGGCAGTATGGACCCCTAGGAAAATGCACAGTGCACAACTAGTGACCTCTAATTTATGTTGGCACTGTCAAACACACATTGGAACATTTATACACATGATGTTTGAATGAGATCAGATTAAATCATTTTGGTATAATATATGGAAAGTCATTTGCTGTATACTCAAAATTAATGTACAACCCAGTATAGCAATCATAATATTCAAACCTAGTGCTCTTGAAACCTATTTAACTGAACATAATGGTAAATTGTTTGACATCTTGATTACTATTGGACAATATATGATTCTTGCAAACTGGAAAAATGCCTCATTGCTTAATGAACATTTCTGGTGGCAATCAGTATTACTTTACCACAAATTTGAAATGGCTTCAGCCTTCCTCACTGGAACAATCAGCAAAAAAAACTCTGACATGGTCACCTCTAAAGGACTATATTGACTCAATATGAAAATACCTCTAACATATCCTTGCATCATTATCTATAATGTTGTAAGACACTTCTCTACTATGCATATTCTAAACATTGTTTTATAAGATTGCTTTATGTATTATATATTATTGTATGTTATATGAAAATTCAATAAAATTTCAGGAAAAAAAAGGAAGGACTTAATGAAGCTAGAGGAGTAGTCTGGAATTTTGCAACTAAGATTTAATTCTATAAAAATGCAGGGTCATGTATTTGGACTACAAAAACCCGAGGGAACAGTATAGCTTAGGGGGTGAAGACCTTTTGTACACGAAACAGGAGCGGGACCTGGGCATGGTCATATGTAATGATCTTAGGGTGGTCAAATAGGTAGAAACATTAACGGCAAAAGCTAGAAGGATGCTTGGCTGCATAGGGCGAGGAATGGCCAGTAGGAAAAGGAGATGACGATGCCCCTGGCTAAGACTCTGGTGAGACCTCACTTAGAATATTGTGTATAATTCTGGAGACCACACCTTCAAAAAGATATAAACAGGATGGAGTCCATCCAGAGGGTGGCTACTAAAATGGTCAGTGGTCTTTGTCATAAAGCGTATGGGGACAGACTTAAAGATCTCAATATGTATACTTTGGAAGAAAGGTGGGAGAGGGGAGATATGATAGACATTTAAATACTTATGTGACATAAATGCACAGAAGGCAAGTCTCAATTGAAAGGAAGCTCTGGTATGAGGGGGCATAGGATGAAGGTGAAAGGAGACAGACTCAGAAGTAACCTGGAAATACTTCTCCATGGAAAGGGATGTGAACTCATGGAACGGCCTCCCGGTGGAGACTAAAACAGTAATCTGAATTCAAGACAGATTGAGACAAGTACACAGGATCTCTAAGGGAGTGATAGGGAGAGTAGATGGCATGGATGGGCAGACTTGATAGGCCATATGGTCTTTATCTGCCTATGTTTTTCTATGTTTCTATGTTACATAGTAAGCTATATTAGAGGAAAAGATTTACCATAAGCATATAATTTGAATGTTCTAATGCACACCTGTTAGGTATTTCAGTTATTATGCTGACATCATATTATATGTATGTTTTTTAACATTCTTCCATGCTGCCCACTGTGGTTATGTTTGTATTGTACTGGCATTTATCATATTTCTGTTATATGATTGTTCTGCAAAGCTGCTAAATGTGTATATTTCTGATTCTGTTTTATGTTAGTCTTATTATGAGGTTTCAATTTGCCTTTTTGCAAGTTTACCTCTTTTTGGAGCCCTTTTATTAAAGCTTAGTGTGCGCTTTCAAATGGCCCATAGGTAGAAAATAAGATGCACAGCATTTAGCGTGCATTAATGTCTTTTAGAGTGTGTTAAGTTTTAGTAAAAGGGCCCCTTATTGTATTTGCGTTTTTATTTGGGCATTTTAACATGAAACAATTTTGTTAACAGTATAACAATGTACCTACTGTAAACCACCTTGGGTGAATCACTTCATAAAAGTGGTTAATAAATTCCAATAAATAGATAATAAATATCCATCCACTTGACAAGAAATTCTGTTTTTCAAAATAGCCACCATCATTTTGCCCAGCACCAAAATCAGGTTCACCATCTATAGTTTTCCAGATGTCCTCTAGAGCCCCTTTTAAACACTGGCATTAGATATCATATAAAACCGAAGAGTCTTATTTTCTGCACACAGGCCTCATTTATTTATTTTTTTTCCACTGTGCTGCTTTTTCACTTCAAAGCTATTTAAAAAATAGTCACAACTACAATAATGAGTTTTCAAAAGTAAAGCACAGTAAATGAGAGGTTGGTGGCTCCCCAAATGTTTCAAGATGCTGATTCTGATTTTCTTGTTCTCCCTTAGCACTAAACATGGCCTCCCCCCACCCCCCCAAAAAAAAATAACTAAGCAAACTTCACCTATGGAACTAGGGGTTTATTTTATCTCAAAATGGGTGAGGCAAAATGGAAGCCGAGGCTATTTGTTACTTGGACATGCAAATAAATATAGTTTCTGTTCACAGCTGAGCTTAAACTATTATGAGATGCTGAATTGGGACAACTAGAATGAAACTGTCATAAATAGTGCACACTCTTTCAAAAGAGTATACATTACTAATGAACTGCTCTTGAAATAAAATTTTCAATTTTTAACCCGAACAAAATCAAAATTCCCATGGGAAACCAAATTAAGTGAAAAGTTTTGGTCTGCACACCCCTACTGCATACATAGGCCACTTCCTGGCTTCGTGTATAATTTTATTATTGCATCTTGTTATATGCTCACCCTTCGACTGCATTTGGTTACTCTACATACAGGTCTTTATCTGCCGTCATTTACTATGTATGTATGTTACCACGAGTGCAGTCAGTCATGTTTATAAAAATTTTAAAAACTGAGAAATATAAGTGACATTCTCATTATTTCCATGGCAACGGCTTCAAAAGATGTAAGATAAAGCTATCCTAATGAATAACAAGAGGTCAAACACCTCCTCATTCTTTAATTTCAAAGCTATACACGTTTCTTTTTCCACTTAATAATTCATAAAAGACTAACTTCACCAGGGTTAATATAACATGTTCTTTGAGAAACTACATTGCAGCCATTTCAAAACTGAAATGGAAAGATTTAAAAGAACAGCTTAGAGCAGCTGTTCTAGCAAAAGAAAATTGATTAGCCAGCTGGTGATTAAACCAATGAACTATGTTAATATTTTACTATTTCTGATAAATCTTCAAAGTTTTCAAACCACTTGTCAATTGTGCCATTATGAACGTCATTAAATGAAAAATATAGAACAGGAGAAGTTCTCTATGATGACAAATCACAGAAGGCAAAAGTAGAGACTAAAAGACGATTCACCATTGGAGGCGTGAGTCGAACAGTCTTTATTATATCAATGATAACGACCCGACACAGGCCGCGTTTCGACGCTAAAAAAGTGTCTGCATCAGGGGTCAATAAATACACCAAGTAGTGAATGCAAAACGAGGAGTCCTACTTGCATGTGTGTTGTCAACTCACTGATCACGTAGCACTAATCAGAAAATGCTGGACGCAAACTATCAGAGCAAAAAATACTAATACCTGTGACAAGTCAAGACTAAAGAAATTGAGAAAACTATGTAAAGCTACACATCATAGCCATGACAGAAGATAGATAAATGTATAACATTGCTTTAAAATATTAAAAAATGAGACCTAGGAAACATACCACATTAAAGAGCCCTAACACAGCATTATTTAGGTCACCCCATGTTACATAGTAATGAGATGCAAATATGTAAATGTACCTAAAACAGCTCATTACTGTGTAAATACTTTAACATGGCTTTAACATTATCAAATGTATAACTAAGCACAAGTCTTTAAAAAGACTAATAATGCTCTGGACAAAATCATAAAGGTCCATGAACTGAAACTCAAGAGCTTAAAATGCTGAGTTGAGCAGCAAAATGTCGAAGTGAAGTCCAAACAGACTCCTGAGGCAGGCATCATTGCCGAAACATGGTGCCATGTCAAGTCTACTTCAATAAAGGACCCTCAGTTTTTTACATCATTTTCCTGTCTCCCTTGGTTCTTGCAAGAGTTCCGTTGGCCGTGCTACTCCCTTTCTTTGACATTGCTCTTACAGCGAAACATAAGGCTATTGTTAGGGGTTCGTGGCATCATCAGGCACTGTACTCAAGCTGTGTTCCTCAATATTTAAAACATGTGATTCAGGAGTATCAGCCATCCAGAACATTCTTGGCTATATGCCAACGTGTGGAAATCTGCTTTTTCAATAGCAGGACCTTAAATTTGCCAGATTACTTCAGACTGTGTAGTAGTTGGGTTCAATTTATTAAATTATTGAAGACTTACTTATTTGAGCACTCATGGAATTGATATTATTTGCTGATCAGTTGGACTACTGTATTACTTTGTCTAATTATGTATTGGTTTTATTTTAATTGTGTATGTCGATTCTGTTACTGCCTAATTATAGGGCTAGAAATTTTTAAATAAATAAATTTTGGATGATGGCATCAGCAAGGGTAGAAGCAACTGGAGATAGCTCCGGGCCACTAGACACTAGGGTCTTTATTAAGGTAGGCTCATGGGGCCCATCGGGTGGGGGGGAGGTCTTCTGGTGGAAAGCAAAAACATCTAAAAGGGGGACTAGTCACTACAGGGAGCCCTTCAGGTTGGAGGATGTCCAGTTGGGGGGGGGGGGGAGACAATATGAGGTTTGAGCAGCACTCTAGACACTATTCTTAAGGGCTACAGCCTCTTTAACATGCGATCTTGGGAGATTCAAGGCAATGTCTTTGAGGCTCAATGCCACCAATTTAAACTGTATCTCCTTGATTCACTTTTATCACCTAATTAAAGGACTTGGGGCTAATGCAGAAAACCAGGACAAGCAGAAAAGCATGGTTAGTGAGAGATCTCCGCACAATGCAGAGAAGTGTTTCATGTAGAAGATAATGCTGCAAGAATCTGTGCCAAGGACACTGGCACACAACATATTAAAACGAATGGTAAAGAGGCTTTGAGCTCTTCGGCCTCAGTGCAGAGAAGAATGCAGAAGACTAGCACATGTGCAACGCTAGAACTTGAACACAACTGGTGGGTTGCTAAGGCTCCGTAGCAAAGGATGAAACACCAGTCTATAGATGTTATTTAGAATTCTGGGGACATATAGAGATTAATTCTATAAAAGGCACCTATATTTAGGCACCCAAGAAAATACCTATTTGGAGCATATTCTATAAAGAAAAGAGGTGCCTGCTTTTCTTTATAGCTTAACAGGTCAAATGTGCACCTATGTTTGAGGTCTGTACACTTATGCCAGCTACAGAACTGCTGGTATCTAGATCAGTGGTTCTTAACCAGTGTGCTGAGAGGTGTGTGACCAAAAATATGGCAGACGTGGCACACCTTTGCTTTCCTTGATAATTACTTGTGCCTTCGGGCTGGGGAGAGCAGATCAGGGAATCAGGTATTTGAAATCCACATAACTGGTCCTTTCTGCTTCACCATTACTCACAATGCTTGCTGGAAATGTTGCAAGTCTGTTCTTCCCCACCCAGCAGTCACCACCTTTCTTTGCATCATTTTCAGCAGTAATGGCTGAACAAAAAAAAATCCCTTATATTTCATTCATGAACTGTAGTTCAGCATATCACAGCATATCACAGATGTGAACATCAGCTTTAAGGTGTGTCACAATGGAAGAAATGTTGAAAACCACTGATCTAGATTGTTAATGAACGTGTATATAATCTATGTGCACAAGCATGTGCTCCACCCAAACATTGGCAAGTACTTACGGAATACCGCCTAGTTGAAAAACAGTCATTTACATATGTACATGTCCACATACATATGTAAATGATAGAATACCAGCATTTACATGTGTTCTTGCTGCCTAAATCTAAGAGTCTCCTTATAAAATTACCCAATAGTTACTTCAGACTCTAACTAGAAAGCGAGAGCTAAGGAATACGAAATAACTACCTGGGGGGAGGGGGAGCTATGGAGGTGTATTTTCAAAGCACTAAGTGCTTTGAAAATGAGCTCCATAGTCTCATCTTTATTTTACCTGAATAGGCTGAAGTGCTGAATGCCTCAATTACTGTCCAAGACACTGTCACACCGATACAATGTGCCAAGCCTCATAAATCTCCAGAGTCTGTTGGCTATGGATGTAAATTTTATCAGACATTTGTATTATAGGACAGCTTTTCCTTGGACTATCCCAATGGTTATGGTAGTGGTCCAAGGACCAGGGATGCCAGAGTTTAAAAATCCCGACATTCCTTGTGATTTGGGGCAGTCACTTAAACCTCTATTGACTCAAATAAAAATGTACTAGATTTCCTGAGGTACACGAATGCACTAGCATACATTTTTAGTAACTAGGACCAACTGCAAAATTAATACTCATGTGTTAATTTTGGGTTAACAGAGGTTATCAATAGAAATCAAACAAAATAAAACATGGAAAAGAAAATAAGATGATACCTTTTTTATTGGACATAACTTAATACATTTCTTGATTAGCTTTCGAAGGTTGCCCTTCTTTGTCAGATCGGAAATAAGCAAATGTGCTAGCTGACAGTGTATATAAGTGAAAACATTCAAGCATTACTATGACAGTCTGACAGGGTGGGAGGATGGGTTAACAGAGGTAAAGTGGTAGCACCTTTTAGTAAATCTAGACCTTAGGTTGTAGCACTCTAGGATAGCAAAATACCTACAGCGTACATTATTTTTATTTTTGTTACATTTGTACCCCGCGCTTTCCCACTCATGGCAGGCTCAATGCGGCTTACATGGGGCAATGGAGGGTTAAGTGACTTGCCCAGAGTCACAAGGAGCTTTATCTGTCTAAATTGCCTTGAACTACTATTGGAAAGGCATGAGCTAAATCCATATGTGCTCGTCTCCTTTGGCATAATGTTTGACAGAGCAGTGGCTCAGGAAACTCTCTTGATATAAAGCACTGATAATCATTCCTACAAAAAGGAGGAAGGATTCTTTATAACCTGAATCTTATATATATATACCTTGATTTTTTTTTTACACTCTTGGACCTATAGCCTGTATAATAGTGATTTTTTTTTCATACCTGGATTTGAGCCACTATATTTATTTGTTATACCAACATATGATCCAAAGATATCAAAGCAGTTAAAAAAAAAGAATAAAATTAATGGAGTACAATAATACTAAAAAAAACACAAGAAGGAATAGCACTACATAGTTAATCCTCTATACAACTGGAACCAGCCAATACATGAACAACTAAACACAAAAGGAAGAGAAGAAAAAAAAAAAGCATGAAGAAGAGAAACATCAATAGTAAACAGAAGAGATCATTGGAGTCAACCATCAGGCAGTAAATGACCAAAAGGCCTGCTAATTTTAATAAAGATCTTCAACAGAATGTGGAGGAGCTGTTTATAATCGAGGAATTGGACAGAACGTCAGCGTCAATATTACATAAGATGCTGGGAGGGTTGGCTTCAGATATGGAGTTTACCAAGCTGTCTGCTAGATGAATGCAGGATTTGGGTGTTTTACAGCAGGTTAAAACTTGCTTGCTCGCAACTCTCAAATCATTTAGCAACATTTTGCTCAGGGAATGCCAAATGTTTGTTGAAGGCATATGTGTCAGAATCCCAAGTACAAAAAAAGCTAAACTTAACACAGAGGTGAGTCAGAAATATAGACTGGGTCTAGGGTCCATAGGGCACTTCCTGTGGGCCTGTGGAGTGGAGGAGCAGCCTAGTGGTTAGTGAAGTGGACTTTGATCCTGGGGAACTGGGTTTGATTCCCACTGCAGCTTTTTGTGACTCTGGGCAAGTCACTTAGCCCCAGGTACAAATATGTACCTGTATATACTATGTAAACTGCTTTGAATATAGTTGCAAAAACCACAGAAAGGCAATATATCAAGTCCCATTCCCTTTCCTTATCATTTGTTTCAGTTATGCAGAAGAATGTAACATTTTCAGTACAGAAAATGCTGTCAAACGTCCCCTTGCAGTCTGAGGTGAGAGGCAAAGAGTACAGGATGTTTATCAGAAAAGCATTCATACTAGGGAAGAAACTGATTCTCCTCATTTGAAATAAGAAGTCTACACCATCTTTCTGATGTTGAAAGAACTTTCACATTTCCATCAGCATTAGATTATAAGGGTTCAGCAGAGTTTTCAGGTGAAAGGAGGCACTTCTTCAGTAGCTGGGATAGTTATACACATGCTCTCTCAGTGAGTACCAGAAGTGAAGTTCTTAATTCCCCAGGAGTTTTCTGCTAAATAAGGGAGGGGGAGGAGGTGCTGGGAGGTGAGGGAGTAGGTGTAAATATCAAAAAATACATTTACTGGATTTGAAGGTCATCCCTCTTACTGGATTTGAAGGTGTCATAATCACTTGAAAAATTTTTTGGCATGTGTGTAACTGAGATGCTACTGTTTTCTTCCTGCTGCCCTCCATAAATAGTTCAAATACAGAAGAAATCTGAAAAAAACTTATCTGGATAGCTCCATCCTGAGCACAATCTGGCAAAATTGTGTAGACATATGTCTGCACAAAAATTCAGAATTTTGTGTTCATACTAATGCACAACATTTATCTTCAGAATATAATTTTTTGGGGGGGAGGGGAGAGAGAGAGATGCATGGCTGAAGGTTTTCCTAAGGTATCCAATAACCTTGCACTGGCCTTGAACTCAAGGATGCTGCCAACTTTCCAGTGAGTGTTGGCTGGATGTGGCAAAGGAGGAAGTTTTTTTTCTTTTGTTGTGATTATTAACATTAGAATTATAGGATTATTTTTCAAAACTCACAAGATGATTTTAAATTAGAACATCATGGCGCTATCACTAGTTTCCCACTTCTCAAGAACTGAGAAAGAAGGAGACAGAGAAAGCACCAGCCAGTCATTGTTTAAGCTATTCACAAAATTAGCAACATCTGGGTTTTTTTTAATGATTTATAATTGTTCCTGGAATTGGCCCAGTCTATTCTTTTGAGAGCCACACTGAACTTTGTTGGTATGTGTGGGATACAAATGTCATGTAATGTAAAAGAATGGACAATAATATTATGATTTCAGCCCATAAGGTTCAAGAAGAAAAAAAGGAATGAATCAATAAAAAAAGAGTCCTCATTAAAATACATAAGGAAAAATTACATCTTACCTGATAATTTTATTTTCTTTAGTCAGCAACACTGTTCTGAACCAATGGGTGTTATCCCTGCCTACCAGCAGGAGGAGGTAGAGAAAACTGAATTCTACCAGTGACATCACCAACATAAGCTAAGATGCACCCTGGAACAATCCAGTATGCATCTGCCCAAGCAGCAGAAGGTCCCTTTGTAACGCACCCATGCTCTTTCAACCACTGCAGCTGCAATGATAATGAAGAGAGCAAGACACCACAAAGTTGCACTTGCTACCCTGAATATACCAAGATATAGCCATATCACAGGAATCCATATGGCTGCCAATCACAAAGCTCACCCAGAACCCCAAGGGTGAGACTAAAGAAAAGAAAATTATCAGGTACGACATAATTTCTCTTAAGTGTCAGCTCCACTGTTCTGTACCAAAGCAGATCTATTGGGCAGGGGATGACAATTCCCCCCCCCCCACGAATGATGGCTCTGCTGAAGTCTGAGTCTAGCAAAGGAATGAGGAGACAACAAAGTCGCCACCCTGCAGATCTCCTCAGGGGATACTGAAGCAGCTTCAGCCTTAGTAGAGTGGGCTTAGAGCCCCTGAAGCACTGGATGATTCTTGCCAACGTAAGCGGACTCAATAGCCACCTTAATCCACCTCGCAATGGAGGCCTCCAAGGTCACCTGGCTTTTCTGAAGGCCATGGAAAGATACAAAGAGGTGGTCAGAGAGACGAAACTTGTTTGTCTCCTTGAGGTACCTGAGCAGTGTCCTCTGGACATCCAGCTTGTGAAGACTGCAATCCTCTCGTGACAATCCCTGCATCACAAAGGAGAGCAAAGAAACCTCCTGATTCACATGGAACGGAGACACCACCTAGGGAAGAAAGAATGGTACTGTACACAAGGATACAGAATCATCTGAGAAGGAGAATTATGGATCCCAACACAACAGGGCCTGCAATTCTGAACCCCACCTAGCAGAAGTGATGGCGACCAAAAAAATACCATCTTGAGGGTAAGATTCTTGATAGAAGCCAAATGCAGGGGCTCAAGCAGAATCTAGGACAGCACCTGAAGGACCAGATTCAGGGTTTAAGAAGGAAAGGAAGGATGAATAGGGGGCACATATGCACCACCCCCTTCAGAAACTAAGCTACCTCTTATTCCAAAGCCAGAGAGATGCTCTTCACCTTCCCCTCAAAGCTGGACAAAGCAGCACCTGAACCCGCAGGGTGCTCAAGGCCAGCCTCTGTTCTAGGCTCTGCTGTAGAAACTCCAGAACATTGGGAACCTGAGCCCTCCAGGGAAACAGGAACAGTTCTCCGCATCAGGACACAAACATCCACCAGATTCTGACATAAGCCAGGGATACAGAGGACTTTTTTTTTATTTTTTGTTACATTTGTACCCCGCGCTTTCCCACTCATGGCAGGCTCAATGCGGCTTACATGGGGCAATGGAGGGTTAAGTGACTTGCCCAGAGTCACAAGGAGCTGCCTGTGCCGGGAATCGAACTCAGTTCCTCAGTTCCCCAGAACCAAAGTCCACCACCCTAACCACTAGGCCACTCCTCCACTCCTGAAGTGAAGCAAGATTGAAGCCACTGCAGGGGAAAACTCATGCATATCTAACCATCGCCACTGAATGATCATACCATAAGCCAAAAGGGATCCAGATCTTCCATCTCTACTGATCCTTGCCAGAGCAAACCCCAACCCTTGGGCAGCGGAAGTGGGTCCTCACCAGCAGATGCCTAAGATCCCCATACCAAGATCTGCGAGACCATCTGACACCACCAGCAAGACCAGATGAGGATGATTTGTAATACTGAGCAAAAAATGGCCAACAGACCTCAGAGGAAACATATAAAGAGGCTCCACTACCAGCCAAGGCCATACCAGAGCACCTATCCCCTGAGAGGCTGGATCTCTCTGGCAACTGAAAAAGTCCTCTGTCTTCATATTGGCTCTGGATGCCATCAAGTAGAACTGCGGAGGCCTCCAGTGATCCATAATGAGCTGTAAAGCTCCCATTCGCCTGTATCCAGGAGAAAATCACTGAGAAAGTCGGTCTGCACATTGTCATTGTCTACAATATGCGTCTCAGTGTACCGACAGACTTGCCACTTCAAGAGCCACCACCAGACTCCTGATTCCACCCTGCTTGTTGATGTATGCTAATGCCGCATTGTCCAACATTATTCTGACCACTTTTCTTTCCAAGAGCAGCTGAAACTTCTGCAGAGTCAGCCAGACCACCCGGTTCTCCTGGCCTCCTGGCTTGACCAGCTGCCCTGTGCCAAATGCCCAAGACGGTGAGCTCCCCAACTGAAGAGGCTCATATCCGTGGTGATCAGCACCCACTAAGGAGGACCTAGAGGGACCCCACTCAACATATTCACCAGACTGTCTCACCTAAGGAAGCCAGAGACCAGAATTCCAGTGCTCCCTGTCATCTGCACCATCATCTCCAGAGAGAGAGAGAAGGCACAGAGTACCTTCCAATGTCAAACAATTAAAGTTTGGAAATCATTCTAATCAATTCCATTCCTCCCCAATGCTCTGCAAACCCTAACGCCAGCTCTGAACGTCGTTGGGTTTGCTGCGGGAGCAATACTCTTGTTTGGCGTACTGCCCGCTGAGTATTGGGGAGGAATAGGTAACACTCTGTTTAGCATGCATTTGCATGCTCATTGCATTCAGAGTCAGCGAGCGCGATGTTACACGCGCTCATTGGCTCTGATCATTGCGCGGGAGCAAACATGGGTGCTAGTACTGTGCTATTAGCCTCTAGCACCTGCATTTGCTTTTGATCATCTGTCCTTTAGATTGAGAGCCCTCCTGGAAATACTTGCTGTACTTCACTATAACTCGCCTTAAGCTACAACTGAAAAAGATGTGAACTAAATCCAAATAAACAACATAATGGTTTGTCTAGTTAAGCTACTGAGAAAGTAATGTGTAAACTAACAAACTTTGAAGATTTCTAATTTTTTAAGGAATTCAAGATTGTTCTCATTCAAAGAATGTTCTACCCACACCTCAGTCTGACATGCTATAGTGCATGTTGCAGCAGAAATCCACCTGGGCAGAGAACTCTGTAATGCCACGAAGAGAAGCAGATAGAAGGGGAAATAGTGGGAAAATTACCACGGACTCCAGAGATGAAAAGGACAGTCTTAAAGCTTGAGAAGATTTATTGATTAAAGACTCGACACAGTATTATGTTTCAGCCATACGGTCTGCCTCAGGAGTCGAAAACAAACATATATTTAATAATCAATAAGTGAACAAATAAAATACAAGTAATAAATGTGAACAACAGATGTATAAATAAAAACAATTTGATCAATAAAATAAAAAAATTATATATCCGCTGCTTATTTCTAGAATAAGGAGCATAAAATGTATTGTACTGTTTTAGGATCTTGACAGGTACTTGTGACCTGGATTGGCCACTGTTGAAAACAGGATGATGGGCTTGATGGACCTTTGGTCTGTCCCAGTATGGCAATACTTATGCACTTATATACTATAGTGAGGATGCCTGAGACACCCTGGGGGTGGGGTACATGGCTGAAGGTTCACCTAGAGCAGCAGAGACCTTTGGGCTAGCCCTGTATTGAGGCTGCATTGCTACATCACAGATCAGGCTTGGATGACAGCCAAAGTGTGAAAACAGGAAAGCGGAAATGTAGTAGATTTAAGTACTTGTATAGTAGGGCATCCATATATTAAGAATTTTACTCTCTGAAGAAAACATGGAGAGTCCTTGATCCTATTCTGACCCTTCCAGGCAGTATGTGGTAATGGAGGATAGATGTCTCTCTCCATCAGTGAGCAGGAGGTTATCTCCTCAAACATTAGGAAGGGAAGCATAAAAGGCCTTCTCTCTAATGGCCAATAGTCTTCCGCTTCTTCCTCCAGAACAGTCCTACCAGGAGAGCAGCTGCAGGAGTCCAGGATGGATCAGCAGTTTGCACCAGTCAGGATCTATCCTGAAAGCTAGTTAGGTTATCCAGATGGGAGAGCAGCTGCCCCAAAGCTGGCAAGCTTGACATAGGAGGAGGAGAAACAGAGAATGAGATTGCTGGCTATACCATAAGAGGTCAGGACTGGAGGGCACAGACTTTACTGGATATTCAGTGGAGAATCATAAAAAACTACTGATGGAGGCAATTTGCGATGCTCGTTTTTGCTGTTTCTTAAATCATAAGCATTCAGTATGTAGATCTCTTTATCCATCTGCGGTTTGTGGTTAGGCCCATTTGATTCACTTGAGCATCCTCAGCATTTGTGTATTTCAGCAAATATTTTTTACTTTTGAATCTTGCGTCGGGATCTTGGAGGTGGAGGTGGATAGTCTTTTGATCTTTACTTACCTTTACTCCCCATATGTTGAAAAAACTGAAGGCAATTTGAAACTATTTTGAGCCTGAAAAGTGTAGATTATTGGTCCAGACATTAATTCTTTCTAGGCTTGATTATTGGAATGTTATTTATACGAGTTGCTCAAAAGGCTTGATTAAACGTCTACAACCCATCCTGAACATGGCAGCTTAGCTGATTTATTCAACAAATAAGTTTAATTCTGCCACTCCACTGCTTAGAAAATTGTACTGGCTTCCAGTGGATGTTCAAGCTTTGTACCATCATTTTTAAAGTCATGTATGGTAGTGCCCCTTTGTATTTGTGTTACTGGGTTCAACTTCTCCATAAAAACAGTGCAGCCAAAATCTGTAATCAAATGTTGTTTGCCTTCAGTGAAACAGTTAATTAAGTGGAAAAAGTTTTATTCTTCTCTTCAATATAAGCTGCTTTAGTGTGGAACGCTTCACCTTATCAACTTCATTCACTGACTAATTATTTAGCAATGTATAATTGTATTATTGGTAATATATGGTTGAAATTGTATTGGTTTGGTTGTTGTGCCCAGATTTGTTTTTATCTTTAGCTGGGATCCGCATTGAACTACTATTGGTATTTGCGGAACAGACATATATAACATAGTAAAGGGGAATTCTGTACTGTCAGAAGCACAGTGGCTTGATTTATTGTAGCTTGAGAAAAAGGACTTCCTCATTTTGAATCTGTCTAGGAAGAGAAACAACTGTATTGTAAATCTGAATAAAGACAAGACTACCATAAACTGATGTTTCCAGGAGAGGTCTTATAGGCAAATTAAATTAACTAAATCAGTAGCTAAACAGAAACAAGTGATGGAAGTTCAGCAAAGTCATAAAGAAAACTATGGTTCAGAAGATGTTTATCTACCCCCTTGGCATGCCTAATATGCTACATATTTTCACGTCATCTGCAGACATGATGCCCATGTCACTACTGAAGCAACATCTGGGTACAAAATATTAATGAAGACAATTTAAATGGTGGATGGTTGAATATAGTCTTGAGTGTGTGTGTTAGGTCTGCCCTTTTTTGATGGAGTACATCTCTTTTCTTTATTTGATTTTGGATTTGTTTTGCAAACCATTCTGATCTGGTAAAGGTGAGCAGCAGGGGTGGACTGACCATGTGGGCAACCGGGCAGTGCCCAGTAGCACAGAGGATCTGCCATCACAGCACACTGCAGCCTTCCCCAGACCTACCTTGAAGGGCCTGCTGGTCTAGTGGCCTCAATGGGCAGGAAAGTGTCCATTCTTTCCTGCCTGCTGCCACTACTCTGAATAGTGGCGCCAGCACCGCCGACACGATATTTTAAAAATGGCTGCTGAGACTGCCAAGACCCGCGAGACTACTGTGGTAAGTCTTGGCAGCCATTTTGAAAAACACAGAGGCGCAACCACCGCCAGGGCACAGTAGCGATAGCAGGAAAGAAAAAGTGGGGTTCTTTCCTGCCCCCAAAGAAGCCACTGGACCACCAGGCCCTTCAAGGTAGTACGGGGCCGGTTGCAGGGCAGTGGCCAGGGGGTGGCCCAATGACCTTTACTGCCTGGGGGGGGGGCCCAGCCACTGTCATTCCGCCCCTGGTGAGCAATATATCAAATTTTTAATAAACATAAACATACACTTAGCTATGATTGGCCGAGAAGTGTGTTGATGAAGTGGGCGGAGAAAGAGTAACTACATGGCAGCTTGGTGTGACAGGATGATGGATCTTATGCAGTTGGAAAGGATGCCAGTAAAGTTGACTAATGCCAAGTAGATGAGGATTATTACTACTACTACTACTACTACTATTTAGCATTTCTATAGCGCTACAAGGCATACGCAGCGCTGCACAAACATAGAAGAAAGACAGTCCCTGCTCAAAGAGCTTACAATCTAATAGACAAAAAATAAATAAAGTAAGCAAATCAAATCGATTAATGAGAATGGGAAGGAAGAGAGGAGGGTAGGTGGAGGCGAGTGGTTACAAGTGGTTACGAGTCAAAAGCAATGTTAAAGAGGTGGGCTTTCAGTCTAGATTTAAAGGTGGCCAAGGAAACTTGGAAATAGTTTTGTGAATAATTGATGCCTGTAGGGCACTTCAGCCATCAGGATATGGGGACTGGGCAACTGATGGTGGAGAGTAGAGGGGAAGGGAGTACAAATAAGGGATATGGATGGTACGAGTGTGAAGAGGGGCTATGGGAGGGTTAGGTATATTAAATATGACATAGTGAGGGACACTTGAGCTAAAAGAATCTAGGTTGTAAGCTCGATAATATCTGGTTACAGAACAATCTAAGAAATTGTAAGATGATTATACTAATATGGATAAATTCTTATATTCTGCTATAACCTTGCAGTTCAGTGCTGATTACACATAATCAAGGGCTCAGACAAACCTGAAGAATCAATGATTTAAAAAGAAATTCATCATATCAGCTACACATAGGTATGTGAAATAAATTCTAAGCAGCTAAAAGATATTTCTTTAAAAAGTACGCTTTTAACTTTTTTCTAAAATCCAGATAATCCAAAATACCACTGACCTCAGTCAGAAGAGAATTCCAAACATGTACAGCCATATATTGAAAAGTAATTGAAAAGGGTTGTTTAAAGCGCATTCCTCATGGACTAGGAAACTTTAAAAAAAACTGGTTTTCTTTTAAAAACATAATTTGTTGACCTAGAAAAAGATTAACCAAATCCTTCATATATATTGGGGCCTCACCATAAGGTAACTTAAAAACAAAAGTGCACAACTTAAAATACAAGCGAGCCTCAACTGGCAGCCAATGCAACGTAATCAGCAAGGATGAAGCCTTGTCAAATTTACGGGCCGAAAATATATGATGAAACTTTTTCAACAAAGACTTTGAACATCTCAAATAGACAATATTACAGTAATCTATCTAGCCAAACATATAGCTTTGTACAATTAATTTAAAAGCATCAAAATCAAAGCATTTTCTTACCCTTCTCAACTTTCTCAACATATAAAAAACCTTTCTTAGTCAAGGCTTGGACCTGCAGGTCTGGGCTTAAAGTATTAGTTAAAATTATACCTAAAATATTTGGATTAGATTCAAATTTAAAAACAAGATTAGCCACCTTTAAAATATTATCACTCCATATGCTAGAGGACCGGCCAATCAACAGGAATTTTGTTTTACCTGTGTTCAGCTTTAAGAAATGAGATGAAATCCATTAAGGACACACTCTGTGATTCTGTTTGAAATGTCCTTATCTTGTGAGGTAATTGGAAGAAGTACAGTAATATCGTCCGTAGATAGATAGATATGGGTTATACTGTGTTAACAAAAAGTATATTTAAAAGGTTCTGTATTAAACACTGATTCAAGTGGCACTTCAACAATGATCATCACCTATCACCAGTCTCACGATCCTCCTCACTTAAATAACATCCAATTCAGTTTAGTCCCACACAAAGGCTGACTAATGCGCTTGCTGGAAACAAATTATTCTTCCAAAGCTAAATCATGGAGTATTTACTGTTCTTCCTTACAAATATCAATTTGCTCAAGAAATGTTAAAGAGGCTTACAGTGTAGAAATGTATTTATTTCTACAGTAACATCATTTCAGAAGAGAAGCTGAATGAAAGACAAGTTCATCAGAAGGACAGGATAGCACTCCTTCCGTCCTTGCCCAGGCAAGTCAAAATTTTAACCTCTAAATGCAGCACCCTCTAGTTTCAAATTCAAGGCACAAGTGAAAGATTGATGATAAACTCCTAAAGTAAGACAATGATCTTTAATGGGGCATAGAGAGAAATGTTGTCCAAAGCTGTTCTTCACTTCAATTTCATGTTCAAAAAAAGCTCATCAGGATGATAAAGACCCATTCATTGGCTTGCTGATACATGCTAATAAAGGTCAGAAATTTTATCTTGTGAATTTGTCATTATGGATGGTCCTCAATTATAGGCTGCTTTCAAAGTTTAAGTCTGCCGTCAGAGATGAACATCATCTCCACTACAGAGATACAGCAGCAGTCTGCAAGGAATACGTTAAAGGTAATCCTCGACTCAGTGATTTGCTTATAACATTAAGGGGCCCATTTACTAAAGTGTGCAAGGGGGTTTTGTGCCTAACACATATTAACTGCAAATGCTAATATGTGTTTAGGTGCAGAACATCTGTGGTAACTATTGGGGCAGTCCCATCACTTTTGGAAGGGTTATCATGCAGCTAAGCAAAGTTTAGTCCCGTGCATTAAATGCATGGCAGATGATGCTGAGCTGAATGCAACCAGCTTAATCTCTGGGGATGCAGCTAACTGCACCATATTATCTTCTGTGTTTGCAGTTAACACATGGTAACAACTTGCTGATCAACTGAAAGTCCCAGTCCATGTGCATTATATACCCCAAAATGGTGATTTTTCACAATAGCTGTTTAATGTAGAAATTAGCTCACAATGTTCTGCATTAACAAGGCACCATACTGTTAGTATGCATTAATTTCCACATTAAGCATCAAATGCAGCTTTGTAAATAGGTGAGTTACATTCGGGTACACTTGGTATTTCCCTGTCCTTGGAGGGCTCACAATCTTAGGGCCCTGTTTACTAAGCCATTATTCCTACGGGTGTCTCTATTGTTAGCACGTGCTAAAAAGTGTGCATGCCTACAGCACGGCTGAGTAAACAGAGCCCAAAGTTTGTATGTGAAGAAACGGAGGGTTAAGTGACTTGTCCAAGATCACAAGGAGTAGCAGTGGGATTTGAACGGGCACCTCTGGATCAGGGGCGTAGCCAGACTACGGCAGGAGGGGGGCACAGCCCAAAGTAGGGGGGCACATTAAAGTCCACCTCCCCTAGCCACCGCCCCTCCCCTGCTGCCACCGCTGCAGCTTCCGCCCCCCCCCCCCCGGCCGCCGCAAGGTACCTTTGCTGGTGGGGGTCCGCAACCCCTGCCAGCTGAGGCGTTTCATCTGTCCTGCACTGGTCTTGCACTTGCTTCCTCTCCTGTTTTCAGTACGCCGTATACTGCACACTCATCAGTTTCATTAAAATGAGAGAATGCGCGGCGCGACTGGAAACAGGAGAGGCAGTACGTGCGAGACCAGCGTGGGACAGATAAATGCTTCAGCTGGCGGGGGTCAGAGACCCCCGCCAGCCAAACTGGAGGCCCCAAAGCCAATTTGGAGGGCCCAGGCCCCCGTGGCCCCCCATAGCTACGCCACTGCTCTGGATGTCAAGATCAGTGCTCTAACCACTAGGCCACTCCTGCACTCACAACAAAGCACACACGAAGCCCGATTCCATGTAGGTCGCCTAGGTAGGAAAAGGAATATGTGAGTCAAGACATTCAATTATCATCTTTGGATTATCAGGCTTCATTAATGTGGAATGCTTTGCCTCAAGATATCACGATGATTAGTGATTACATGGTGTTTAGGAAAGCACTGAAAATGTACTTATTCAAAAAGTTTGAACTAGAGGATTTTTAATTCCTCCAAGGAACTCATCAGAAATTTACTAGGAATGGCCTGTATATGTGTGATCCCCAGTTAGCTGTACATAATGGACCACTAGGCTACTCCAGGGACCTGCTTGCTACTCTAATAGGACTGGACATAACATCTGACACTTTCATAGTGGCTGGTATGTACTGTTTCTTTCACATCTTTAGGGAATGGGAGGGGACCAGTGACTACTGGGGGTTTAAGGGGGGCTCATGCCTTAATCCCTGCAGTGGTCATCTGGTCATTTAGGGCACCTTTTTGTGACTTAGTCATGACAAACAGATCTAGACCAAAATGTCTTAACTTTTAGCTCTGGACATTTTTGCTTTGTTCCATTATGGCAGAAAAATGTCCAAATTCTGGAACCGCTCAAATCCCGTCTCCTTATTATTTGGACGCACTGCAGACAAACTGCATTAAAAAACATCTTAGAAATGGGTTTCATAAATAATGATTTGGAAGTTTTGGGGAAAAAAATCCCATCTGTCGATTTGTGCCGCTTTTTGGACTTTTTCTGTTTCAAAAATGACCCCCTTAATGAAATATACAGTTTTCATATAATGCAATGTTTTACAAAAGGTTAGCTGATGGACAACCAGTCTTATCTCACAGCAATGCTTGTACCCTTTACTCATGGTCGGGGTCCCTCCACTTCTTGTAATACTTTTGGACTTTCCATTTAGTGCCCTTTTTTTTTGGGATCAGATGCTCACGAATCTTGATTCATAACCATCTCTGCTTCTGGCTAATTGGCACTTCTCTTCCCTCTTTACCTTTGCCTGCCAACTATGGCACTGTATTCTGGTGTTTGTTTTAAATTGACCTTCTATGGTCTCTGGGATAAAGTCTATATATGGCGTCTGAAAAATCCACATGGAAAAAAATACGCTTAGGCGCATTTTCTAAAGTACATCAAAATTTTATAGAAAAGGCTTAAATTTCCTTATGTTATAAAGAATACACCAAACACCTCTCCATGCGACCAAATTTGGTTGTGTCTATTTAGGCCATGTTATACTTGGCATAAATCCCAATTCCTAAATTAGGCACAGACCTCCGGATTCTGTATAGTGCACTCAGATTTAGGCGCTGAAATCAGCAAAGATTCTGTAACACTGCACATAACTTAACTGGCTTAACAAGCTAATGAACGTTGATAATAGCACTTAATAATGAGCACTAATTGGCACTGATTAGAATTTAGACACACAACCCGCTAAGCATATTCTATAATGATGTGCATCAAACTTCTAACACGTGAAGGCAAAAAGTGGTGTGGTTATGGGCAGGGCAATGGGCGTTTCATGGGTGTTCCAAAATTTAGGCGCCTAGTTATAGAATATGGCCCAGTGTGCCTACATCTACGCGTGAGATTTACACCAGGTTTTCATTGGCATAAATGGATGTGTGCAGATATCAGTGCTGAAATATCAACTAAGCATATTCTATAATCGGCAACAAAATCTAGGTGCCGATTATAGAATACGCTTAGTCGGCAATGATTTCAGCGCAGATTTTTTAGGCGCCATATAGAATCTCCTTCACAGCAGGTGTATTCTATAATAATGCGCATAGATTTTAGAAACAACCACACCCTGTCCATGGCCATGCACCCTTTTCAACTATGCAACTTAGAATTTACGCACACCACATTACAGAATACACTTAGCAAGTTGTGCGCATAAATCTTCATGCCAATTAGTGCTAATAATTGCTTGTTAACATCTGACAGTGCTGGTTAGCTAAACAATTAAGTTACATGCAATGTTATAGAATACGCTCCGATTTCCGTGCGGAAATTAAGGCGCAATAGATAGAATTTCGTGGTTTGTCTATAGATCTTATCCTGCTCTATTCATGCTCCTTTTCTTTTGTGTTAGTACTATAATGTCAGGTGTTTCTTTGTTTTATTGTTTACAATTCTTTGTCACTGGGATTGTGAACTGCCTCAAAATGTTTTTAGGATTGCCAGTATAGCAAATGCTGCAAATAAATAACTATATGTACCTACCTACAAGTACATTTGGTCAAATTCCTGGAGGAAATGTCCACAGACTGTTATTAAGGTAGATCTTGGGGAAGCAACTGCTTATCCTTGGGATTAAGAAGGATGGAATCTTGCTATTTTGGGGGACTTTGTCAGGTTCTTATGATCTGGACTGGCCACTTTTGGAAACAAGATACTGGGCTAGATGGACCCTTGGTCTGACTCAGTAGGGCAACTCTTATGTTCTTGTTTCATCATACGGAGCTTACACACGATAGCGTCAGATTTTGCAATCAATACATATGTTGTGCCAGATTTCACAAAACTGGATACCCAAAGGCAAGTAAGAAACCAAGCTCCAAAATTCTAATGTTTAGCTAATTGAGGGGTTTGAAACACTGGAAAGGTAAGTACAAGTGACCCCCAATCACTGCTCCAAAGCCTAAATCTAAGCAAGCAGTTAGCAGACAAAAGTGACTCAGAGCAGATATACATGGTGACAGGTAATTTTTTTTTTTTTGCATCAGAGAAAATCCCCATAGACTTTGTAGGTCAATCCAAACCACACCCAGAACATGCCACCTTCAAAACCGATACTGTATACATATTTCAGTAGCTCCTTTTCTAAAGCCACAAGCTTAGACATGTAGGGCCGTTTACATATTTAACTTGCCATTTATAGATCCAAATGTCAAGTAACACATCTAAAATGACCTTCTTAATAAACAGCCATTCATTACTAAGAAAATACTATGGAAATTTTATTAAAAACAAAACATTTAAATAGCACCACCGATTAAATCTGTGTTCATGCCTGACGAGATATAACCAGCTGGAACATGAGAAAGGAAAATGTTACTGGCTATATAGAAGCATTTGCATCTCCTCTGGATACTCCCAAGCCTGGATCCAAGATATAGATTATAATACCTTGTACATCGAGACACCCTGAGCCTAGACACTTTGCCCCCAAAAAGCCTTAATTATTTGTCTCTATGCAACAGGAAATGTGTAATGCTATATTTACCTCTTCTCTGACTGTTGACATTTCTAAAGTGTTTACAACAGGTGGATCAAAGATGCAAATAATAAAAGCTTTATGGTTTTTCTTCAGGCACAGGCTAGAGAGGGCCTTAAAAACAATAACTACCCCACTGGTTCACTGTAATTCTGGAGATCCATGTCTATATTTTTCATAAGAAGGTTACCCTATATGATACACAGGTGATGTCTTGGGGTCCACAGCAGCAAAGGAGGAAGTGACAATGACTTCCGCTGCAGGTCAAACAACTGGTCGAAAAAACAGCACTGAAGGGTTAAGTAACAGACTTCCCTCTAATCAGTGTCCAGCAAAAGAATAAATATATAATATAAAATCACACCAGTTCACTACTACAATTTCTAGAAAGTCAACTGATAAAGATACATATTTGCATTTCACCAGTTTTCACAATAGGAGTTTGAAAACCAATTTACCATTTTCTCAGTTTCTCAGACTACGCAGACTTTGCACAGAAAGGTTATCTTAATGAATGTATCTCTGATAGTCTGCTGAAACAGCAAGATTTCATTACAGGCAATCCCTTCTGGAAAACATCTCTGAGAAACTCAGACCTGACATTGTGTGTACCCTTAGGTTTTCCCACTACTCAGGGGATATTCAACGAATAATCAAAAACACTGGCATATTCTCAAATCTGATGCCTGTTTTCAGAAGCACCCTGCTACAGATTATTCATGACATAGAAATCACAGGGAAAGACTTGTACCATCAATGTTACCAGAAACAATACAGGACATTGATCCTGTTCAGATTGCAAACACTACATAACACTGTCTAAATTTATATATCCAACTACTAAACAGGTTTTCAAATTGAGATACTCCACCAACTGTAACTCAAAACATGTAATCTATGTCATTATCCAGCTTATTTTCGAAAGAGAAGGGCGCCCATCTTCCGACACAAATCAGGAGATGGGCGCCCTTCTCCTAAGGGCGGTCAAATCGGTATAATTGAAAGCCAATTTTGGCCAGCCTCAACTGCTTTCCGTCGCGGGGATGGCCAAAGTTAAAGGGGGCGTGTCAGCAGTGTACTGAAAGAGCGATGGGGGCGTGGTTAAGAGATGGGCGTTCTCGGCCGATAATGGAAAAAAGAAGGGCATACAAGGTAAGGGAGCTATGCACCTGGGAGCAATTTGTGAAGTCCACTGCAGTGCCCCCTAGGGTGCCTGGTTGGTGTCCTGGCATGTGAGGGGGACCAGTGCACTACAAATGCTGGCTCCTCCCACGACCAAATGGCTTGGATTTGGCCAGTTGTTGATATGGCCGGCCTTGGTTTCCATTATCGGCGAAAACCGAGGTCGGCCATCTCTAAGTCCGGCAATCTCAACATTTAGGTCGATCATCCCTAAGGTTGACCTAAATGTTGAGATTTGGCCGGCCCTGACCATATTATCGAAACGAAAGATGGACACACATCTTTTTCGATAATACAGTTGGCTCTGCCCCTTCCCGGGGCTGCCCCGGAGATGGGCGCCCCCATTCGATTATGCCCCTCTATATGTCCTTGCAGTCTTTTGTATGTGAGAAAAACAAAAAGAATGGTTAAGACCAGGGTCATCGAGCATAGGAGCTGTATTGTGAGGACCTCACGGGCAGCCCCTCTGGTTGAACATTGGTACACTGCTAATCATACTGTGGATGATCTAACGTTTTTGGTCACTAAATCATTTGAAATGGTGGGGTAGTGATGTAGATTCAATTTTATTGAGAGAGGAACAACGATTTATTATTAATTTGAATACGGTCACACCTTGTGGACTGAATGCCAAACTTGACATGAAGCCTTTCTTATAAGATTCTCTCTATATATGCTGTTACAGTTTAGTTGCCTCTTTCACTTTTTTCCCCCTTTATTCTTCTTTTCCTTTTTTTCTCCCCTTTTCCTCTTGTTTGTTTTTTCCACTTGTCCCCCTTCTTCCTCTCCTCCCCCTCCCCCTGCTCCATTCATTCCCCCTTTCTCCATTCTTTAACCCTCCTTTCCTTATCTTTAATTCTATTTCCTTTTCCTTCACTTTTAATCTTCCCCCTCCCCCATTTTTCCTTTCCTTCCCTTCCCCTCTCCCTTCACATTTTCCCGCTAACCATCATGTTTATTATCAAATGACAATCCAACATGTATGACAATTTCTTTCATTCAGTAGGCTGAATATTTAAGGGCTTGTTTTAGATAACATTTAACCTTTGGCATGGTGTAGGTTTTCTTTAAAATTATTTTGGTTCCATCCTCAGGAGTATTTATTTTCACTGTATCACTGCAAAACAATTGACGTAGTTCCTGCATTTTAATCTTATTTTCATCACGTTGATGAAGCAGCATTTATATTTTAGTTTTTGCACATTTTATTTGTGTAGATTAGACACAATGAATTCAACATCATGTAGTGTTATCTTATCTTCTATTTATAACACATAGGGCCCATTACTAAAGGGCAGTAAGGCTACCATGCGAGTAGCTCATGCCAAAACAGCACTACCACAGGGTGCGCTGAGGTATCCCATTGTATTGCAGTAATCAGCGTGCACCGATCCCCGTGGAATAAAATAGAAATTATTTTCTAGTGTGCGGGTGGGAAAGTAGGAGTGCCCTGCGCTAATCGAGTAGCGCGGGCACATTACTGCATGCTACATGATTAGCCCAGGAGTAGCACGGGAGCCTTTACCACCTCTTAAATTGGTGGCAATAAGGTATCCCGATAGTAATGGCCATGCGCTAATGGGAAAATTAAGTGGCCATTTTTCAGCCACGTTAGAAAGTGGCCAGAGCATGCGGCAAACCCACATGCTATTTGCAGCACCGGCCACTTTCTAGCACAGCTTAATAAAAGGACCTCATAGTAGTCTTTACCCAGCATAATCTGTATCTATACATTTACCCCCCTGTTTACTAAGCTGTGCAGCAATGCTGACATAGCCCATTCACTTTGAATGAGCTGTGTCGGCATTAGCACACAGTAGCCGCTAGCACAGCTTAGTAAACAGGGGGATTAGTTTGGCACAATTTAGTGTTATGAGCAGTTTCAGTTTATTATATATGTTTCATAAGGTATTCCAATTATTCAGTTCTAATATTTACGTTTAATCAGTGTAGTCAGACATAGTGTTATGAACATTTACATACAGGCACGGAGCCATATCGATTTTATTATTCAACCGTTTAGTTCTGATCAGGTGTTTTCATATAATGACATGAGCATTTTTTTTTGATACAAGGGTCAAACTGGCTTTTTTTTCAGCATCGGTATCACATTCATTTCACACAGCATGATTCATAAAGTTTTCTACTGTCACAAATCCTTTACTTTTTTTTTTTTTTTTTAATCAGGCTTACGTTCATTCTATGTGGTTTTCTATTACTTTGCTTCTGACATTTCTCAACTTTTTAGTTTTAAAGATATCTGTACACTCACAGAAGCTTTCTATTCAGCATTTGTCGGTGATAAGAATATAGCAGTACAGCTTATAGTAAGCTTCTGATATTTATTTTTCCTACGCTGCTAGTATTCTATGTTCCTTTATGTTCCTTGAGACATTTAATTTATCTCATTTATGTTGCTAGTACTCTACGTTCTTATTTTAATTGTCGCGTTCTGTTAGGCTGCCATTTAGGCATGACTCACTTTCAAGGACTGCATATTCATTGTTCTACATATTTATTCACACCATTTCTGTTGCTATTTTTAGTAGCCATAGATTTGAGTGTTGATTGACCCTTGATTAATGCTCATGAAAGTTTCCAGTAAGTTTTTAATGTTTTGCAACACATTATCAGCACTTTGTGGCGGATTTAGCAAATTTTAACAAACGATAATAAATTAATGGTTTATGTTTTTGGTCACATGGGGTTTCTCTTACTAAAGTTCCGCACCTTAAGGGTTCGTTTTAGGCTTGTTCAATCAAAGTGAATGGGCTGTTGGCATTAGTGAACAGCAGCTGCTAGCGCAGTTAGTAAACAGCAGGGTAATTTTTTACATTTTACGTAAGTAACAGAGATAAAGGGAAAGCTTGCTTAGAGCCTATGTAAGCTCAGTCAACTAAGTTGAACATTTTACATTTTGCTCATAGCAATGTTGTGAGGTATGTTTATTTTGTAATCATGGTATTTTTGTACACTTAAGCAAACAAGAAAAAAAACTAAATAAATTCAAAGTTTTGCCAAAACACATATACGTTGGATCGGGGGGGGGGGGGGGAGGGTTTCTGACCAATGATTAAAGAAATAGAACTGTGACCATCAAGTTTTGAAAGTTCCAGCATTGTTGCTGGGGGCCACAACTTTCTGAGGTCTTTTCCCCCGCTTTTCCATTTTTTACTTGCTAAACCTATACTGTTATCAGGCTCGCTTTTTTGTTTTTTACATTTCTTGTGCATACATTTTACATAGCAAATATTCTTACATAGCTCCTTTACTATTAATGTTTTAGACATTTATATACTGTTCATTGCTGTAATTTGATTTATTTTCTACTAATATTTATTTGTTCTTATTTGCTGTTTTGTGTAGACTCCTAATGCAAGCCATTCAGCTGAAACACAGCCAAGTCTGATAGAAGATAATCATTGAGGGGCCCTTTTACTACATAGCGGTAGGGCTAACATGCGGGCATGCACCAAATCGGCACTACCACAGGGGCAGCATGGGCACCCTGTGATAGTTTTGAAGTTGGCACGCACTGTTTCCCTGCTGTAGAAAAAATGTTCTATTTTCTTTCTACTGCGGGGCGCATTCCCGGCATTAATCAGCAATGTGGCCACACTGACGTGCTCTGCCTGATTACCGCACGTGAGCCCTGAGCCCATACTGCTAGGTCAATGGTTGGTGGTAAGGGCTCAGGCAGTAAAAAGCCGCATGCTACCTTTAATTTTAGTGCACAGCCATTTACTTCCGCATTAATAATGCCTTTTTTCCCAGCCACGGTAAAAAATGTCCCAGTGTGCGTCAAAAACATGTGCCCACACTACTGCAGGCCACTTTTTAGCGCGGCTCAGTAAAAGGACACCTAAAGTTGTTATTGCAGCATTGGTATTTCACGTTTTGTCGGTCATCTCCACTGTTTCCTGTGTTATTTGAATTGTTTTCAGTAGCCATAACACAACAAATCACCATTAGAAAAGGTCTTATGCAACACATTATTCAATGCAAATTTTTCAAAGTCACTTTTTTCAGGAATGTTACTACCAGATGATGAGATATAACAGTGCCACTGAAGAAACGCTACACATGAATATTTCAGAATTCACCCCTCAGAGGAACAGGAGTTTTACTATATCCAGACAACCTGTTCTAGAAACATTAGGAAAACATATAGCTACATAGAAGAAATTGGTCCTGTCTACAGGTCATTTGCTGCTACTCCTCACAAGAATTCTACAAGTAAGAAAATATAGGTAAGGATGAGAGAAAGCAATTTAGTTTTTGTCTACATGTTTTACTTCATTAGGTCTCAGTGGAACAGGACCCTAAATGGGGTCACAAACAGTAGAAGAAGTCACAGAAACAGAGCTGCTCACCCTCCCTTTGGACCTCCACTGTGACTTGTGTCCAGTTGTGCAAATCTACAAAACCTGAAAACCAGTGTAAAAACTAATGCAAAATATTTAAATATTAAAGAAGGAAGCCCTCAAAATAATTTTTCACCCAAACTACACCCTCACATAGGGGACATATTAGGGTTGATTATTTAAATTATCTTTCATCAGGTTTCCTGTGTGCACCAAAATTAATCATTGCCCAATGGTGATACCTTATGTGACAAAACTTCAACAAATATTTTTAAGTAACCAATAGAAAATCATCTATGTGAAATAACACAAAAAAATGACCACTCATCTGATCCTTTTTGTAGTCGAATGGCAGTCATATTCACATTGGAGTAGCTGATTGTTCACCACAGCTAACACTAAAATGGAGTGGCCTAGTGGTTAGGGTGGTGGACTTTGGTCCTGGGGAACTGGGGAACTGAGGAACTGAGTTCAATTCCCACTTCAGGCACAGGCAGCTCCTTGAGACTCTGGGCAAGTCACTTAACCCTCCATTGCCCCCTGTAAGCCGCATTGAGCCTGCCATGAGTGGGAAAGCACGGGGTACAAATGTAACAAAACAAATGCCCAACCACAGGTTTCATACAATGCACATAACAAAAACAATTAGCTTGTAACACATAAAATAAATAAGGACTGCATCCAGACAAAAAGGTAACCTACTGCCAATATAGCTATCATCAAGCGCCTGAAGGCTGTAGCAAACAAATGCTGAGAGGAGCCATCCCCTGCTCCTGGAGTGGCGGAAGGAAGTTCACTTCTGCTGGGAAATACTACTTCCTTAAGCTCTCTTTGACAGTTACCCCACCATTAGAGGGCTAAGTATGATGTCATCGATTAGTAAGCCTGTACAGGTTGATGACCTCATCTCCCCAGATTGGGAAGCAAGCTATGATTTGCAGTCAGAGGAAGTAAAGGAGACAAGAGCTTAACTTAACTGATTAGGAGGGGTATATAGAAGCTCTTAGTGTTATACAACCAGCTGCGAATATAGCCCTGTCTGCTCCTGTTAAACCAAAAGTGGTGACTCTTGACACTATCTGCACAATTCTGTTAAGAATGGACTCTTGCTGTTTATATCTCTGGATTGAATTCCCTTACTGAGGAGGTTTAAGATGCTATCTCAGCAGGTTGATTGTCAGAGTCAGAAGTAAATGGGACATATTGAAATTCTAGAGAAAGATTAAATTCTGCTCTTATTCAAGATACATCAGAAAGTTGAACAACTTGAGAATTATAATAGAGCATTGAATCTAAGTCTGTTGCAATTCCCCACGAGAAGAAAAGTGGGAACAGGGACCACGGGTTCCAGAGACTGGAGCACACAATATCTTGAATTAAAACAAGGTTTATTGATAAAGAATGACTCAACACAACGTTGTGTTTTTGCCGGAGGGCCTGCATCAGGAGTTTGTGTGCAAACTCAGAGTACAAACATCAAAAGGCGAAATCGTAAAATCTGCAATAAAAGCAGAAAGTTGGTCTTTAGAAAGACCGTTGGCTGTATACGCTGATTGATAATGAGACTAATTGCCTTACAGAAGCTTCTGAGTTTGCACACAGACTCCTGATGCAGGCCCTCCGGCCGAAACACAACGTTGTGTTGAGTCATTTTTGATTCTCAATAAACCTTGTTATAATTCAAGATATTGTGTGCTCCAGTCTCTGGAACCTGTGGTACCTGTTCCCACTTTTCTTCTCGCTGTGAGTTACTCCGTGGGACTTTATTGAGCTATCCACATACATGGATTCTCATTGGACTGTTGCAATTCCCTAACATTCCAGGGTTGTCACCCAAAGAACTTTTTAAGAAATATTTGGGGGACATAATGAATAGTTCAGCACATAATATGCCCCCCTTAGAAAAAGTATTTTACATTCAAAGTTTACATCAGCTGGGTCATCTGATGATAAGAAATGTGTAGGCAAAACCCTCAAGATTGGACATTTTTACCTTCTTGAGGGATTCTAGCTCTGTGGTGACAGGAAAAACTATGCCTTCTGGTGTCCTTGGTATTTGACTTGGACTACAATCAGATTATGCATGTCTATTTTTATAATATGCAGACATTATTTATAGGACATAGATTGTGGCTATTTTCTGATATAGCTAATTTTGTGCAAGAGAAGAAAGTTTTTTCTTTCAGTCCTTGCAGTCTAAGGGCCTCTCTTTTCCTCAGATATCCTTGTAAGTACTTAGTAAAATATGGTGTAGTTTGTTATATGTTCTATGTCCCAGAACAGTTACATTCTTTTCTAGATATGAAAGAGCCTACTAGCACATAAGGGACTGTGTCTAATGACGAATATTTGTTTGGAACATCATTTTTATGCCTTACTGATTGTACTTGATTTTTCTCTTGTAGTTTTCCTAATGTTCTAGCTCTTGACCCCATCGCCATGTTGTGGGTTATAACTGCCATTCACAATCAGAGAAAGATTGTTTATTTGTGTGTTTATTTACTTTGTTTGTATTCCCATCATCTGTACGACATAGATTTCTTTAAAAAGTGTTCCCTTGTGTGTAATTGTTTGTAAAATGATAAATAGATTTTTTTTTAAATTGAATCAGGGACCAATGCAAGGTTTTCAACTGGATAGATCCCAGCAGTGGCATGCTAAATCATCTTAAGCAGATATAATATAGCAGCTGGAAGCACGTGATATAATGTGTTGCAATAATCCAGTCTTCCAAACACTAAGGCCTACAACACAGTGCTAAAATCTGATGGAACTAAAAATTATATATATATTTCAAAGATCTTCAAAGCTGAAGCTTATAAGAGGTAGTTTTAACCACATGCTTAGCCTGTTCTTAATCCAGTCTAAATCCTAGGTCATGCAGAATGAAATCAATCTGGATCAATAACCTATTAAGGAGCCCTTTTACAAAGTAGCAGTAGAGATACCACCACTTTGCCGTGCGTCAAATCGGGACTACTGCAGGGGACTGGCAGTAGTTTCCACCTCCAGCACATGCCATTTCCAGCGCGACAAAAATAGCAGCTATTTTTATAGCACTGGGTTAGCGCGGGAGCCCTTACCATCACCTAAATAGGTGGGGTTAAGGGCTTGCCCCCAGAACTGACCACGTGCCAATCCCTGTGATTAGCACAGGGTCATTTATTTTTGGGGGGATGAAAACAACCTTTTACCTGCTGTGGTAAAAGGGGGGCCTCAGCGTGTGGCAAATTCATGCACCGATGCCACTTCAGGCCCCCTTTTACCACAGCCTGGTAAAAAGGGCCCTAAATGAGAGAGTGGTCCCTACTTCCAGTGAGAGAACTCACCAAAAAAAGTTCAGTTTTAATGCAATTCTGCACCAAATCATTATGCACCATCTAATCATCTACCAGGCCTAAAAATGGAGTCACAATAGAAACCTCCACCCCATGCTTGACAGGCATCAAATTTTGCATATCATCAGCATATATATGAAAAACAAAACTCTTTCCAGGAAATAATCAGTTAATGGCTGCAAAGATGTTGAATAACATAGCAGACACGGAGGAACCCTGAGGCACTTCTGAAGTGGAGGAGTGGCCTAGTGGTTAGGGTGGTGGACTTTGGTCCTGGAGAACTGAGGAACTGAGTTCGATTCCCACTTCAGGCACAGGCAGCTCCTTGTGACTCTGGGCAAGTCACTTAACCCTCCATTGCCCCATGTAAGCCGCATTGAGCCTGCCATGAGTGGGAAAGCGCGGGGTACAAATGTAACAAAAAATAAAAAAAATAAAAAAAAGTAAGGGGTTTTCACTCTGACTCTTCTAGCCCATAACAAAATAATTCAACCACCTCCAACAACTGCTGCACTAGCACCATATGATCCACCCGAATCAAAGGCTGTGGCCATATCAACTAATACCAGCACAGCCAAGGAATCTCTGTTTAGATATCTATGTAACTCATCTGAAATAGCAACCAAGACTGACTCAGTACTGTGCCCAAACTGAAAACCACTCTGCCAAACACTTAACTCTTCAGTACCAAATGACAGCTCTCCATGGCACATTATGCAGAATATCACTATTCTGAAGAAGAACAGAAGGTTGAAAAAAAAAAGTCTATAGAATTATATTAGTGTATCCTTTTTACAGTCAAGGCTTGGTAATCTGAACTCTAGAGAAGAGTGGGACTTGGGGGTGATTGTGTCTGATGACCTTAAAGCTTCCAAACAGGTAGAAAAAGCAATGGTCAAAGCCAGAAGGATGATTGGGTGCATAAAAAAAGGGATTACCAGCAGGAAAAAGGAGCTGATGGTAAAATTATGTATCTTACCTGATACTTTTCTTTCCATTAGTCTGTATAGATCAATCCATAGACAAGTGGAAGGACATAACCCACTTGGCTATGGATTGATCTATCAGACGCTATGGAAAGTGCCATTGTATAAGTCTCTGGTGAGGCCTCATTTGGAGTACTGTGTGCAGTTCTGGAGACCGCACCTACAAAAAGATATAAACAGGATGGATTCGGTCCAGAGGGCGGCTACAAAATTAGTAAGCAGTCTGGAACACAAAAAATATAGGGACAGGCTTATAAACCTCAATATGTATACGTTGGAAGAGAGGAGGGAGAGAGGAGATATGATAGAGACATTTAAATATCTCAAGGGCATTAATGTACAGGAAGTGAGCCTTTTTCAACTGAAGGAAAACTCTGGAACAAGGGGGCATATGATGAAGTTAAGAGGGAATAGGCTTACTTCATAAAGAGCCCTATCAGGTCCTAGCAGGTTTCAGAATAAAATTTCCTGGTGTGAGCGGCTAGGGCTCTTCAGCTTGGAGAAAAGGCGGCTGAGGGGAGATATGATAGAGGTCTATAAAATAATGAGTGGAGTTGAACGGGTAGATGTGAAGCGTCTGTTTATGCTTTCCAAAAATACTAGGATTAGGGGGCGTGCGATGAAGCTACAATGTAGTAAATTTAAAACGAATCGGAGAAAATGTTTCTTCACTCAACGTGTAATTAAACTCTGGAATTTGTTGCCACAGAATGTGGTAAAGGCAGTTACCTTAGCGGAGTTTTAAAAAGGTTTGGACGGCTTCCTAAAGGAGAAGTCCTTAGACCATTATTAAATGGACTTGGGGAAAATCCACTATTTCTGGATTAAGCAGTATAAAATGTTTTGTACTTTTTTGGGATCTTGCCAGGTATTTGTGACCTGGATTGGCCACTGTTAGAAACAGGATGCTGGGCTTGATGGACCTTTGGTATTTCCCAGTATGGCAATACTTATGTACTTATGTAGGTCAAGTTATTTTTTAATGCTATATCCTTTATAGGGTCTTTTACTAAGCTGTGGTAGCATTTTTAGCTTGAAGTTTAAATCAGCTGGCAGTAAACACCGAGACACCCACAGGAATATAATGGGCATTTCGGCGTTTACCGCCAGCTGATTTCTACCGCAGCTTAGTAAAAGACCCCCTTAGTGCTTGCTGAACTTTTCAGAAGAACAGCGTAAAACGTTTGGGAGCACAGAGTCTCTTCTGAAGACATGACTGTCTAAGAAAGCTCATGCACACATCATCTTCAGAGAATGGTTGAGTTGGCCCAAGAAAAAAAAAAAGTATCAAAACCAGATAATAAGCCAGATTAAAAGTCGTCTTATGTTCGATGATCTATTGGGCCATAAGTGGCGAAATACTTTCAATTTTGAATTTCCTCGAGATACCTAAAAAGAAAATTATACTGTTTTGGGGGTTTTTTTTTGGTTATTCTGAGATTTGTTATTGAACTCTTATGCCCCCCCTAAAAAAATAATGTGATAACTTAATTTAAATATAGTTAAATGTTGCGGGGTCCATTAACGATCCTGCAGTAAAAGGGGGCCTGCGCTGGCATCGGCACGTGTTTTTGACATGCGCCGAGGCCTCCTTTAACCACAGCGGGTAGAAGGAAGGGTTTTTTTTTTTAAGAAATGGACATGCAGCTAGTGAAGCACTGGCCACGTGTCCATTTTGGGTGGGAGCACTTACCGCCATCCAGAGAGGTGGCGGTAAGGGCTCCCGCACTACCCCAGCGGTAACCAGGCAGTGATTATCACCGGGTACACAACATGGTGCACACTAAGGATGGAAACTACCACCGGGCTGCTGCGGTAGCCCAGCAGTACTTCCCTTTTAGTGAGCGGTAAGCCCAACGTGGGCTTTGTAAAAGGGCCCCTGTATTCTTACATGGCACTGCTAGAGAATATATGTATGTATATATAGTTATCAAGATATTTTACCTGATAATTATCTAGCAAACATAATATAATATTTCAAAATGGGATAAACTCTTGTTTTAGGCTCTCTTTTTTTTGTATTGTACCACCTAGCATGTCAACTTAATATGAGTAGCTAACAGAGAGAGTACAAACTATTACAACATTTTCAAAATGTGGATCTCAATTACCACCTACAATTTGTGTCCAAAGGGAGGAGTTGAATAAAGCTGGTGATGCATGACAATACTGAATTCATTGGATGGAAATTTTAACTTGCATAATCATGGCCTCACCAACACCCCATCAACTCATCTAAACTAACACCCAAAAAAATGACACAGTCATCAACACAGTTCTATGTTATTGCTTCTTTGAGCTCAACTTACTAAGCTTTCTTCCCATAGACAGCCAATGGTGATAAGACCTTAATAAATAAAGCATTTTGAGCTGTGCTACTCCGATAACTGATCCCCAGAATCTTGAAAAGGTGCCTCACTTGAGGCAGCAACTGTGTACCTGCAGCTTTCACACAACAGTTTGCTTTTGAGTCTTTAATAATAGCACTGCTATCCTACTTATTTTATGATCAACGATCATTGTCTTTAGACACTCTTTTTAGATGTACTTCAGAAGAGAAAAAAAAAACATTAGGCATAAAGGAAAGAGTACAAACCCCTGGGGGACAATGATGCCGTGTGTATCCATTATTTCCCTGCCATTTGTTAAGTTGTATATTAACTTCTAAACAGAACTAGAGCAGCATGCCATTACTCTTTTCCTCCTGTTACACTTTTCAAGTATCAGAAGGCAAGGTCCCTGAGGAAGAGGCAAGTCATGAGTCGCTTATTTTAGATATAACATTTCTTTAAAAGCATTCCTTCTTGCTTCAGTAATGAGAACACTGCATGTCCTCTTGTCTTAGAGCCATTATGGTACTCATTTTCAAAGCACTTAGACTTACAAAGTTCCATAGGTTACTATGGAATTTTGTAAGTGCTTTGAAAATACACCTCATAGTGAAACGCCCCCTTCCCGGCGCTTCCTCAGGTCCAAGCGAGCGGGGAGCCTCCTCAACAGGCAAATTCCTTCAGACCCTTTCACCTCACAATTGAAGTGCGGTGCCTCCACCTGGGAAAAAGAAGTGGATAGTGGGTTCAAATACCCTCTTCTCCTCCCAGGAACCCAGTCTTTGCTTCAAATCTCCTGTGGGATGTAAGCTGACAATTAGTTAGAACGGCCTCTGAGAGCCCTTGGTTCCCAAGGCACTTTCCAGGATTAAATCACTCTCAGTCTAGCAGGTTATATAAAATTTAACTGAAACTTTTATTAACTTCTGCAACCAGCAGCTCAGACAGTTCAAAGCAGTGAAATAGATAATAGTTCAATATAAACTTGACTTGATTTTGGCAGAGTACGTACAGGAATGCAGATCAGAAATATATACACTTTACACAGTGCCTCTCCTTGTCTACCCCTTCCAATTTGACAATCCACTCCAGTGTACTTGGTTCCGGACTTGGGTGTCCCAGCTTCCCTATGAGATGGAATTCTCCCCAGTTCCTATCTTCGCTCCTGGACGTGACTTCCCTGACCCAAGCTCCAGAGCTCTTGACACTCTGTCCGTCTGGACTATGATTTGTCTCCTTTTCCCAAATCCACAGGTTGTCGGTTCTTAATCAGGGACTTCCCTTACTCCATACTGGTATCTGGCAGGAGAATTTTGGACAGCCAAAAGACCATGTGCAAGCACATGGGAATACTTTTATCACCCTCTAACTCCTACCAACATGTCACTCATCATCCTTCTGTGACATCTTGCTGCATTTTATTTCCTAACCTGTCCCCTTGGGCTGGGCTTACTTCCAACCCAGGGACCTCCAGGATACTCCCCCCCCCCCCCCCACCAGTGACCTTCTACCAAGGCTCTATACTCTCAGTAACCTCATACAACAGAGGGATTACAATAGTAGCCTACGTAACTTTGTATGTCTATGTGCTTTAAAAATGAGCTTCTATATCTCTCAATGTAATTTTAAGATTTAAGTATACATACAAGCAATGTTAAAGAGGTGGGCTTTCAGTCTAGATTTAAAGGTGGCCAAGGATGGGGCAAGTTCATTGAATGAATATCTTGCATCCTACTCTAACTGGCTTCTGTACATATCATAACACTGAAAGCAACTATTATAGGCATGCTTATATCTATTTAGGCTGTGCTATATCAGGACAAAGCCATAATTTTGCTATTCCTTGATCTTTCGGCCACTTTTGATCTAACATAGACCATTATAATCTACAGAACAGATTACAACGAATAGGAATAACTCCTAAGGCATAGCAATGGTTTCATTCTTATCCCTCTGACAGAGTGGAGGAGTAGCCTAACGGTTAGTGCAAGGGCCTGAGAACCGGGTTTAATTCCCACTGCAGGTCTTTATGCCTCTGAGCAAGTCACTTAACCCTCCATTGCCCCAGGTACAAAAGAAGTACCTGTATATATATATATATATATATATATATATATATATATATATATATATATATATATACACACACACATATATACACACACACACACATATACATATAAACTGCTTTGATTGTAACCTCTCCCTTTCCTGTAGATTATCATGGTAAAACACTACTTCAGACTCTTTCCCTCTTACATGTGGAGTAGCACAAGGTTCAGTCCTATCTCCTATTCTATTTAATATTTTTATGGCTGCATGAACTTCATTAATACAAATCTGGAATTAACTCCTTACATTTATGTAGATGACATACAAATTTCAGCAACTCCCAATTCTTGTAATACATATGACCTTCCAGCATTCAAATCAAAACTAAACTGCAATTTCTCAGTAGCTGAAGGATAACCGGATGCAATAAAAGCAAATAAAACAAAGGCTCTATTGTTTTCCAAAGGCTAGAAGCAAAACATTACTGGAACCTATAAATCTTACAGACAAAAGAATTTCCATTAGTGAAACTACAAAAAGTTGGGGCTAATCTACTCTAAACTTGATTTTCATCTACATCTCTCTTCTGTCATTAGTAAATGTTTCTTCAAATTATGTTGGATTCACTCTATTGTTGACTTGCTTTAAAACCAGACACTATGAAACCTCCATTCTCTGGTAATTAATTACACACCTTGACTACTGTAATGCATTGTTTAAAGGCCTCTGTGCAAACGAAATTAGACGCCTACAATTGATGCAAAATATTGTAGTTAAATCAATCACTGGTGCAAATAAATTGACCGTTTTACTCCACATAGATTTATTCAAGTTTAACAGGAAACTCCAAATCCAACTTTTTTTCTCAGATAAAATACCAACCCCAGATGAGTTAACCATTCAAAAGTGTTCCAGATGGATTCCACCAGGCACATCAGAACCTGTCATTGCCGCCTTTTATAGACGCGTCCTCAAAGATATAGAGACCATTGAAACAACAAAACCAAAAAAGAGCTTCCACAATTTGAGCAAGGCAGAACATGATGCAATGCTAGCTCTTTCCAGAAACACAGACATCGTGATTAAACCAGCTGATAAAGGGGAGGGGTAGTCATACAAGACACAGGAGTAATTATGTCAATGAAGTTCTCCGACAACTACTAGATACAGAATATTATGTCCGTCTAACTGAAGATCCTACACCCAAATTGAAAGAAGAAATCGAAGAAATACTTCTTTTATCCCATGATGCAGGTTTCTTGACAGCCAAAGAGAAAGATTTTCTTCTTGTTAAAAATCCCGTCATTCCCACATTCTATGTTTTACCAACGATACATAAATCCCTCACCAACCCTCCCGGCCAAACTATAGTGTCAGGTAACAAGTTCAGTCCTAGAACAATTATCAAAGTTTGTAGATTTTTTTCTGAGACCTTACATTCCACAGATACCTTCATATGAGAGGGATTCTACTGATGTCATCAACCTTCTAGAAGAAGTGTCAGGTGATCTTAGCCAAATGATTCTAGTAACTCTAGATATAGAGTCATTGCACACAAATATCTCGCAACTGGAATCATTACTTATTATTGAAGAAACATTGAAAAACAGACTCACAGAAGGATACCTAATTATCTTATCATCACTTTTGCAACATTAGCACTGACAAAGAATTACTTTTCATTCTAGAAAACTTTCTATCAACAGATACACGGCATGGCCACGGGTTCAGCCATGGCTCCTGATGCCACAAACCTATGTGTAGCGGAATTTGAGAAAAACTTTTACAAAACTACCCATATCAATCTGATATAATTCTTTATAAAAGATATACAGATGACATACTCCTATTATGGAAAGGTAGCGTAGATAAACTAAATGGTTTTTTTCACCTGGCTAAACACCTGTGACAAGAATTTAAAACTCAAAATGGATTTTATTTTCATCAGATTTCATTTTTAGTTATTTTGATTACAAAAACGAGCTACTCGTTTACTACTAAAGTCTACAGGAAACAAACAGACAAGAACACATTTCTACATTACACAAGTTTCCATACGCGCAGTTTGAAGAATAACCTCCTATATTCTCAGTTTTTAAGACTCAAGAGAATTTGAACCAATTATGAGAAATATGAAACACAGGCAAAACATGCTTTCACAACGCTTTTTAAGCAGGGGCTATCCAGACAAATGCATCAAAAGGAGTTTTTTAAAAGTATGCATGCAAAATAGAGAGTCATTGTTGTCGCATAAAGTAACGAAGAAAACACAAGATATAGTATGCACTCTACGCTTCTCTCAATATGCCAAAGAATTCCAGCTAGCCATTTTCAATAATTGGCATATACTAGAAACCGATCCTTATTTGAGAGATAAAAAACCTACTATAACATTTTCAAGAAATCAAAACCTGAAAGATAAACTAGTACCATCTACTCTTCCTGATAATGACATAATAGACCTGGTCATAGAACGTGTGGAAGAGGTTCCATATGTAGACACGCAATTATTACTAAGAAAACATATTCATTAAGGAGACATACAGATTGCAATTTAAATGGAGTGATATACATCATTGTTTGCCCCTGTAATCTTCTTTACAAAGGCAAAACAAAGCGCATGGTGAGAACTAGGATTATCGAACATAAGAGCTGCATAAATAGGAACATTCAGACAACTCCCTTAGTATCACACTGGAATGCTCTTAATCACACAATAGATTACCTTGAATTCTTAGTTTTTAAACAAAACATACCGAAGTGAAGAGGTAGAGATACAGACAGCCTATTGCTGCAGGAAGAACAGCGCTTGATCTTCCAGTTTAACACAGTAATTCCTAAAGGTTTCAATATAGAACTAGATTTAAAAGATTTTCTTTAAGAAATACATAAGATAAAATGTACCAAAAATATTTTTAAAAAATTTAAAAGAAATTAAAAATTCATTTTTTTAATATTTTTATTTTTCATGTTTTTCAATTTTTTACATTATTCTATTATAATTGATTTTGATTTAATTCAATTTTTATTTTTTACATTACATTATTTTGTATAATTCTTAATCTTATAGTCTGTACACATATATTTTTCAAAACATAGATACATGAAGGTTTCCTTAGATATATATTTTATTAAGAAATAAACATGGAGGCTTTTTAGAGTATCTAAATGTTAGTAAAGCAGATGTTTAATTGCTAATGAGGGAAAAGTCTCAACTGCTATGGCTGTTGTTTACACATGAACATTCATTGTGTAGCCCATAGAAAAAGTCATCATCGACTTAAAAACCCTCAATATTTAATTTTTTATTTTTACTATATCAATATCTATGCATGATATTGCCATTAAGTTTTAAGGTTGAATCAGTCATGCATAGATATTGATATAGTAAAATTTAATAAAAATAAAAAATTAAATATTGAGGGTTTTTAAGTCGATGATGACTTTTTCTATGGGCTACACAATGAATGTTCATGTGTAAACAACAGCCATAGCAGTTGAGACTTTTCCCTCATTAGCAATTAAACATCTGCTTTACTAACATTTAGATTATCTATCACAGCCAGCAGAGAATCTGTTAGGTAAGGCTTTTTAGAGTATACATTTTTTATATTTTTTTCATATTTTTTATACATTTTTATATATATATTTCTCATTTATACTTTTAACGCATATAAGTTCCACATGCTCTCTTGAAATTTTACATTTGGTTTATCCAATTGTCTCACTGCTGCCTCTACTGCACATGAGTTGTAATTGCATACCTGACATTTAAGTTAGTAAGAGCAGAAATTAACATAACGGTATATCTAACAGCTAGACTCCACAACTCAGTTTAGATGTTTTAGAGAAGGAGCTTGTCCAGTAGCGACAGCATACCTCAGAGGTAGGAAGTTCATCTTTCCACAGCCAAATCTGGGTAAGTCATGAGCCTCATTAATTTTAATCGCTAGGGGAGTGCTTTTTTAGCATGGTTTGGGTCTAAAGCTATGGGCTACTAACAAGCACAGTTTTTTAGGTGCAAAGCTCCCATGTATAGACATCCTGATATCGACACTGTTTCAATTCTTTCACCGTCTTTTTTATGGAAGCCTACAAGATAGGAAAATTCCAGTACTTCTAGGCTGGTGTTGTCGTTCGTTTGTCTATTGTTTTTTGTACCTCCCCCCCCCCCCCCCCCCTTTTCTTAGAATATATTTTTTAAGTATATACTTTCTTAGAATAGTTTTTCTGGGGGGGAGGGGGAAATCCCACAGCACGTTACTAGTGCCTTTACCCGAAACTTTTGATACTACCGTTTTCAGGGTTTTGTTTTTAATTCAATCTGTTAGCCAGTGTAGCAATCAGCGTTGGAGTTCTAAACATTGCAGTTTTGGCACTACCGCTTTGAGTTGATGTATCTCAAGTTTTACCTACATTGAGAGCACATTAGCCAGACAGTCCATCAACTCTAAGAATTAGGATGTGAGTTATACTTTTTTATTCAAAGATATTCTCATCCGGAATTTTCACTTACCTCCCTTAGTTTGCTACCAGTTCATTTTTTCAGAAGATTGTTACGTCTTCCAGAAATTATTTAATCAACAACATACAGGTACTTTCCAAACTATTAAGTTCTTATCATTAGTTTCTTTACTCATAAGTTCATGTTTGGGAATCTTCCACACAATTAAGTTTTTTTATTATTGGTTCTTCAGCTATAGGTTTCAGTTTAGGAATTATACACAGGTACTGTCCATACTATTAAGTTTACCATCATCAGTTTTTTATCCATAGTTTCTGGTTACATAGTAACATAGTAGATGATGGCAGAAAAAGACCTGCACGGTCCATCCAGTCTGCCCAAGACAAACTCATATGTGTATACCTTACCTTGAATTTGTACCTGTCCTTTTCAGTGCACAGACCATATAAGTCTGCCCAGCAGTATTTCCCGCCTCCCAATCACCAGTCCCGCCTCCCATCACCGGCTCTGGTACAGACCGTATAAGTCTGCCCTCCCCTATCCTAGCCTCCCAACCACCAAACCCTCTTCCCCCCACCTGCTCCGCCACCCAATTTCAGCTAAGCTTCTGCTTACCAGTAGCTAGGTGATTACTCTGTCTAGATTGGAAATGTATCACTAGATTTTATATTCTTGTGGTTTATATGTGTAGGTGTTTTTGCATTTTCAAGTTCATTCTTTTAGTAAATATAATTTGTTTTGGTGTATTGTTTGAAGGTTGTTTGCACATTCCCTTTGCCAATACATACATACATGTTCTCTCTTATGTAAGACTATACATGTACTAGTCTAATCAGTTGCATTATAAATGTATACTCCTATATGACAATACATATACATTAATGTTTTCATTATTAATATTTTTATCACCCACATATTACTGTTTGCATTCTATTATATTTTATTTTACTTATTTTTATTGTTTAATTTTATTTTATATTATTTGCTTTTTGTATCATTTGCTTTTTACTAGATCTATATTTTAAGATTGTGTAAATTTGCAATTACTTTGTGGTCTTTTACAATTACGAATCGCGTTCAAAGTTTTCACCATGGTCCACAAAATTATACACGGAGAAGCCCCGACCTACATGTCAGACCTTATAGACCCTACCTACTAGGAACACAAAAAGATCAGCACACACATTCCTCAATCTACACTATCCCAACTGTAAAGGACTAAAATACAAATCCACATAGGCAACCAGCTTCTCCTACATTTGCACGCAACTATGGAACGCACTACCGAAGGCCATAAAAACAACGCAAGACCTAACTATCTTCTGAAGACTACTGAAAACTGACCTGTTCAAGAAGGCATACCATAAATAACCATCCTATTAAAATAATAAGAATGATCATGAACCAGACAGAACCTAACTCTTATCACTTGACTGACCAACCTCATTACTATCAACGAACAAGCAATACCACTTTAATACTTATGCCGAAAATGATTTTTATATAATTGATGACCTAACAAAGGTTACAAGCTAAACTATTACTCTGGAACCTATGTGAAATATCTTAATGTATTCTTGTATGTACGCACCTTAATGCAATACCACTTTAAACCTTATATCGAAAACGATTTCTCTATAATTGATGATCTAACATATGCTACATTACAATCTATCACCATAATGTATTCTTCCTTATCATGTATGTATGCACCTTAATGCAATACCGAATGTAATTCTGTTACCGAAAATGACAATCGCCACTACGGCAAATGTAAGACACATTGAGCCTGCAAATTGGTGGGAAAATGTGGGATACAAATGCTACAAATAAATAAATAGCTCTATCATTATATGAGACATAAGTCAAGTAGTATTTCATATTTTTGTTTGTGTCATGCTTTGTCATTTTTATGTTATGTACTGTTTTTAGTGACTCCTGAGGCAGGCCTGAGCGGCCGAAACACGACTTGTGTCGAGTCCACATTTTAAGAATTAAACTTATACTGTGAACTTTGTAGAGTCCAGTAGAAGTTTTTTGCCATCATCTTTTCTGTCTTTTTCACTGTGACTTTGTCCTTTGGCTTGACCAGTGCGGAGGATTGTTTTCTTCTATGTTTGTCGCGCCCCATTGAAATTTGTAACATATAAAATACTGACATTGGTACACTAAATTCACTACACCGGATTACTACATTTCCTATATTCCTATTTAGGAAGTTAGCAACGTGGGCTACCATTAAAAGGGTTATTTTACCCATTTTATGCAATGAAACTCTGTGCTAACTTAGCACAACTTGTGTAAAATAACCCATCTTAGCAGTAGACCACATTGATAACTTTCCCTCTTTATCCCATATTCCACCTCACGTACTCTTCATTCATCCCAACAAAACCTCTCTTTCAAAAGTCATTTGAAGGTTAATACCCTCTTCACTGTTTTGTTGGCTAGCAGTGAAAGGGTATGGCTGCACGCATTCTGGGGTCTTGGAAGGCAGCAACACAGTGATCTCTTTTTTCACTCTTCTTTCTTGTTACAATTGTAGCTCACTGCTGTTTACTCTTGTTTTACTGTTCTATTTAAATTTAATTTACTGTAACTGCCTTGATGGTTCATCTATAAGGCGGTATATCAAATAAAACTGAAATTTGAATTATATTACATTAAATTTCTTATTTATATCCCGCTAACACCTCACAGTTCTAAGCGGATTACAAAGGTCAAGATGCCAGGACAGTCCCTGAGAGTTACATAAACCCAACATAAAATACCTCAAACCTAAAGTAACTAAACTTAATATATTTCTTAAATAAACATGTTTTAATCTCCCTTCTAAACGTAAGACACTGTTGGAGGAATACTTAGAATTTACCAAAATTCCTCCAAAGTCTTACATACGATAAGCAGTAGAAAGTCTAAAGACTTGATCGGCAAAATATGGGTCTTAGAAACAATTTTTTTACATGAAAAGAAGATGATAACGCTCTTGATGCCATCCTCATCTTTTTTACAGAACAGCAAAAGCAACACTATATTTTGCAGGAGTTTCTCCGGCACAAAAATGGATTATCTTCAGAGGAAAGAGATAATGCGTCTTAATAGGTAGAGCTATAAGATTTTGCCTTGTCTTCAAGATATACAATAAACTTCTTTGCTTTGCCTTTTAACTAGTTTCAAAAGCCTGAGCCAAGAGTTAAGGATGGTCCATGCCTGTCTTTTTGCCTGAGACTATAAACCTGCCACCAGACCACATTAGTAATTAGGGTTGTACCGAACATTCAAACGAATACGAATAATGCATTCGGGGCATGAGGGGGCTGAATATTTGGGACAACCCTATTAGGAATACAATAGTGGAATGACTTTTGCCAAATTCCATGTCTTTCCTGCAATAGAAAGAAAAATGATAGCAGTAATTCCTGCTCCTTCACTCTGTATAAATATAAACATAACAAAAAAACATAACTAAAAAGATGTTCCATTCAATGTGGAAACTAAAACGAGTCAGACCATTTTTCCCAAGGAATGTCTTCCGATACCTGGTACAATCACTGGTATTTAGTCATCTGGACTATTGTAATTCACTCTACACCGGCTACAAAGAGCAAATACTCAAAAAACTCCAAACAGCCCAGAACACGGCAGCCAGACTTATATTCGGCAAACCAAAATACGAAAGCGCAACACTCCTTCGCGAAAAACTACACTGGCTCCCACTCAAAGAACGCATCACGTTCAAACTCTGTACCTTGGTCCATAAAATCATCCATGGTGACGCCCCAGCCTACATGTCGGACCTAATAGAACTACCACCCAGAAATGCAAAAAAATCCTCCCGCACATTCCTCAATCTTCATCCTCCCAAATGTAAAGGCTTGAAATACAAATCAATGCATGCATCAACCTTTTCCTATACAAGCACACAGCTCTGGAACTCACTGCCACGTAACCTGAAATCGGTCTACGAAATGACCAATTTCCGCAAACTCCTGAAAACTTCTCTCTTCGACAAAATATATCATAAAGAACAACATGCGTAACTCTACTTTCTTTAAGATATCCAGGAATGTTTTTTAATGTCTATGGCTTTAACACTATCATGTATTTTACCATCATGTAACCAAAACTTCTGCTAAAACAAATGTATACTCTTTTCTATTTCCAATATTATGTATTTCACCATCATGTACCCAAAACTTGCTGTAAAACCAGTGGCGTAGCAAGGGCGGGGCGGTGGGGGCGGTCCGCCCCGGGTGTCATCGGGTGAGGGGGTGCTCCGCTCCCGCTGCTCCGCCTTTAAATTTTTTTTTTTCGAAGTGCCGGAGAGTGGCAGGCAGCGCGCCTCGCGTCTGCCCTGCTAGTAAAGAAGATCTCGCTGACGTCGTCCTTCCCACACTGAGTCCCGCCCGCCCTCGCGGTAATAGGAAGTTGCCTCAGAGGGGGGTGGGACTCAATGTGGGAAGGGCGACGACGTCAGCGAGATCTTCTTTACTAGCAGGGCAGACGCGAGGCGCGCTGCCTGCCACTTTCCGGCGCTTCAAAAAAAATTTTTTTAAAGCAGGATAGGGTAGGAGAACGGATCTCGGGTCGGGTCTGGGGGGGAGGATTCAGAGGGGAAAAGGGGATTGGGGAAGGGTGGGGGACCTCAGAGGGGTGCTTAAAGGGGATTAGGGAGGGTGGGGAGCTCAGAGAGGGGAGAAGGGGATTGGGGAGGGTGGGGAGCTCAGAGGGGTGCTTAAAGGGGATTAGGGAGGGTGGGAGAGCATCAAGGAGGGGAGAAGGGGATTGGGGAGGGGTGGGGGAGCTCAGAGGGGTGCTTAAAGGGGATTAGGGAGGGTGGGGGAGCTCAGATGGGTGCTCAGAGAGGGGAGAAGGGGATTGGGGGGAGGGGAGTGCTCAGATGGGAGAAGGGGTCTGAAGCTGGAACTGGGGTCTGACAAGGGGGCAGGAGGGAAAATGGGTCCATGCCTGGGGCAGGTGGGAGAATGGGTCTGGGGCTGAAAGGGGGGGGGGGATGCAAGGCATGTGGTGGATGAAGGGGACTGGAACTGGGGGCTGAAAAGAGGGGGCAGAGAGAGAGGGGACAGATCCTGGATGGAAGGGGGGCACGTGAGGGAGGGCAGACCCTGGACGGATGGGAGAGGGAGGGCAGACGGATTGAAGGGGCAGAGAGAGAGAGAGCAGATGGTGGGTGGAAGGGGAGAGAGAAAGAGGGCAGACTGGGGCAAATGGTGGATGGAAGGGGCAGAGATAGAGGGCAGATGTTGATGGAAGGGGGAGAGAGAGATGGCAGACTGGGGCAGATGGTGCATGGAAGGGGCAGAACTGGATGGAAGGAAGAGAGGGCAGACAGTGGATGGAAGGGGCAGAGAGAGAGGGCAGACACTGGATGGCAGAGAGAGAGCGAAGACAGATGCTGGATAGAAGGAAGACAGTGAAAAGATGAGGAAAGCAGAAACCAGAGACAACGAACTGTAAATATATATTTTTATTTTTTTGCTTTAGGATAAAGTAGTATTGTAGTTGTGTTAATAAATGTTTATAATAGAACATGTAAATAAGGTAATCTTTTTATTGGACTAATTTTAATACATTTTACTTTCAGAGAACAAAACCCCCTTCCTCAGGTCAGGATAGGACACTAACAGTACTATACTGAATTGACCTGAGGAAGGAGGATTTGGCCTCTGAAAGCTAAATGTATTAGTCCAATAAAATGACATTATTTGTTTTATTTCTATTTGTTAATTTGTAAAGTGGTGATTGGTATTTGTTAGTTTTTTTCAAATTTACATCTGCTGTCTTTATATTTTGCACAGTACTAGAGGACATTTTCTGTTTCTGTGGTGTTGCATTGTATGCAGAGTCTGGCATCAGGGGTTCAGTTTAATTTTTGTCTAAATAGAAAGTTTATGATTACTTATTCTATAGTGGATTAGGGTGTATCTCTTTGTGAAAAAGACATGGCTTTCGGTTGGCATTGACTGTGCAGGATCGACGATCTGTACTAATCTGTTTTCATTTTACAATAGGTGAATTGATGTTCTAGTGCTCACTGTAGTGTTTAAGATGCATTCCTTTTCCTTGTGTGACTTGTACAAATTACTGCTTATGGTATGGTAGAATTGCTCTATAGGTCCTGAGAGTTTTGTATTCTCGGTATGCCTAGTACTGGATTTTTTTTTTTTGGGGGGGGGGGGGGGGGGGGGGGGTGTTAAAAAATGACCGGCCCCGGGTGTCAACTACCCTAGCTATGCCACTGTGTAAAACCAAATGTACATTCCTTTCTATTTCCAGTATCCACGATGAATTGTAAGCCACATTGAGCCTGCAAAGAGGTGGGATAATGTGGGATACAAATGTAATAATAATAATAATCTACAAAATAAATTTTGAATTGTTTAAAGTCAACAGTAAAATACTACAAGCTGTGCATAGCAGCAAACTCTCAGGACTTCTAAGTAATTTATAGATATAACGTGAAATGCACAACAGACAGATGCAAAATACATCTGGTCATGCTCAATTGAAAATGTCAGCTTTTAATTACTGTAAATGAATCTTGTAATCACCTACCATATGATGCTGCGAGTACAGAAGCAGCGTCTTAAAATAAGTTATACCTTTTTCGTATATTGTACTATGGTACTCATAATTAACCTTAATAACTCTACAATAGTTAGAACTAGGCTGCTATGTTAGGTCCAGTTGATCTTGAAGCAGCAGCCCTTGGCAGCAATGTTCCCATTAACCTGCAAAGGAAATCTCCAGTTCCCTTCTCCCCATGTGTCACTGATTCTATCTTGCCTTTAGAAATTCACAGGGTTGGCGGGACCCATGAAACTACTGGGCTCTGTATGGTTAGAAAGTTTTTTAAAAATTAGAAAAGCAAACTGTTTGGGTATCTGACCTCTGATCATAATCACTAAGTCACAGACTCTTGGGCTCCTGCAAATAAGACAATAATTTATCCTCTATCAGAAGCCAGAAGATATTCCATTTCCAGCTCCAAGCATCTGTACTGGTGACAGTATTTAAAGCCAGCTGATAGATAGGCTCGGTGTTGGGACAGCAAATGTTTGGGACTTGCTTCCTGCCACTCCATTTTCAACTCATTTGGCATTCTTGCTCAATCCTGCCAACTCAAATCCTCATCTATCTGGACCTCCATCTGTCCCTGCCTCTCTGGATGGACTACCTAACATGGGCCTCAGTTTGGATTCTTCCTCTCTCCTATACAGCTGCCAATTTTCCCTGAACATATAGGGCCTCAGACAGTCTTCAACTACTCTTGCTTATGGCTCAGTTACAAAGTGTTCTATCAACCACCCTCACTCCCCTTCTTACCTGAACATATTTGAAGTCACTGCAGCCGTTCCTTTTCTGCAATGACATTAACACCAAAGTTTCCCATTATTGTAGTAGCATATTTTAAAAATATTTGTATGTACTTTTAACACATATGTGGTTTTCAAAATCATGACATTCTATGGTGATTACAGCATTACAGTCATTTCCTTAAATAAAACCACAGTTTTCCCCATACACACATCCTCACACAGCGTGCATTCTCTATTCCTTTTGCCACAATCATGTCAGCAAGAGAGTGGTGAAGGGCACCCCAGGTTTGCATTTTCAAACCACTGAGGCCTCATCTATCATTTTTAATGAACTTATTGCAACCTCACATCCCTGCCATACTGCCGTCTTTCTCATGAGCCATCAGTTGTGCACCATAGGCTACAATCAATTTTATTTATGAGCACTAAGTTACAAAAATAAATTTAAAAGGTACCTTTTGAATTTAACAAGATACAGGACAACAAAAGACATAAGGGATTCCAGGTGAAAATAAGTACATGACCAGAGCCCTACACAATCATTTCAAGTTCATTCTAGACTTTATATACCACCGCTAAGTAAACTATCAAAGCAGTTTACAAATTTATTAATGGAAAGAAAGGAAGAAAAAGAACTTCAATAATACAGAAAAGAAAAATACCAGAGAGAAGAGAAGGAAACAGAAAGAATCAGGACACCAACACTGCAGCATATCAGGCTATATCCAATCGAACAGCAAAGGGCCTCTAAGACCCAAATGCCTTATGAAAAAAAAATATGTTTTAAGTTTAACCTTAAAGTCAGATAAAGAATGTCCCAGACAGAGGTCCAATGGGATGGAGTTCCATAGGGTAGGACCCGGTATACTCATATAATATAGGAAAAACAAAGAGTGGCAAGAAGGAATCTAGAGGTGGCCTTGCGAAGGGTGAAAATATGGACATAGCAATTTAAGGAGCCCTTTTACTAACTGTGATAAAAAGCAGCCTTAGTGTACCCTTATGTGGGTTTTTCCCATGTGCTAAGGCCATTTTTTACTGCAGCAGTAATATTTTCCCTTTTACGTATTAATGGTCATGTGTTAATGTGGCCATTGGTACATGGCCATTAAAGCATATTATATCCCACCTAACAGCATAGGAGCAACTCTTCAATCAAGGAGATGGCAAAATTTATCACAACAGCATCAAGCCTAACTCCTATATATTCAAAAAGTTCTCTTTGCAAAACAGTTATTGAAATATTGTTGGATCTATCAAACACACATACTTCAAACCTTAGGCTATATTATTTGCGCCAAACATGTATATAAAGGGTGAGCATGTAATCTTCATCAATCCTTTAACTACACATTTTCATATCTTCTCAGAAAGAAGTTTTTTGAGAAAGTATTTATCTTTATTTCTTCTTACATTTTTTCATTTTGTTGTATACATAAAATCATAGTAGGAGACATTTTAAAAACAACATGAATTCACATTTTGCCAATGGCTGTTCCAAGGTGAACCTGTATGGAGCCTGATCTTGAAACAGCCACTGGTGAAACGTGAATTTATGTCAGTTTTGAAGTGTCTCCTACTATGATTTTATATATACAACAGAATGAAAAAATTTAAGAAGAAATAAAGATAAGTACTTTCTCAAAAAACTTCTTTCTGAGAAGATATGAAAATGTGCAGTTGAAGATTACCAATGCTCACCCTATATATATGTTTCGCTCAAATAATATAGCCTAAAGGTTGAAGTATACATGTTTGACAGATCCAACAATATTTCAATAACTGTTTTGCAAACAAAACCTTTTGAATATATAAAAGATTTAGGCTTGATGCTGTTGCATTAAAACTTATTAGTTCATGTGTACTTACCAACATCTATTTTGTAGGCGGTAAAGCTCACACATTAATTCTATGCTAATCAGTTAGCATGCAGTAATGTAGCTGCACTGATTAGCATAGAAATGCCCACTCTCCACCCCAGACATGCCCCCTCCATGATAAAATTAAAAAATATTTCTATTCAGGGCTTTTTTGAGGGGGTACTTGGGGGTACTGAGTACCGGCACCTTTTCCATTGTCTGCTAAAATTGACCCATGGACCCCAAGTTTTAATGAAAGAGCTCAAGCTCTATATACCAATTCTGCCTTGTCATAGATTCTGTGACTGGTTGCAGGATGCTGGCTATTGTGGGGTGGATCTCTCAGTGATCACCCCACACCTGAAGGATGGCCTAGCATTTGAGTACAGGCACCTTTTTTTGCTAGAAAGAGCACACTGATTCTATTCTATCTGGTTGTTATGTACTGACCATTGTTCCAAAGCTGAATTCACAGCAGGTTACAGAAAGGGAAATCTCACCATAAGAGAGAGGAGTTACAAAAAAACTAGAGCCTCAGTTCAAGCATAGGGTTAACCATTGTATAGATGGATCTTGAGTAGCTTCCTAAAAAAAATATAAGAGGGTTGCGTTTTCAGAAGCAAAGGTAGAGCATTCCACTGACGTACCCACTGAAAAGGGAATGATTTTTCAAGAATAGATTTTAATCTAACATTTTTTGTGGAAGGGTAACAATGTTAGAGTCCGAAGACAGCACAGACTTTTTGTAGAGAGAAGGATCTCTAGCAAGTCCACCAACCCTTCTGCTTTAGGCCCAAAAAGAGCATTAAAAACAGTACACATTCATTTTTTAGTGCATGGTTTGCGCAAATCAGGAAATTCCCTTAAGATGCCGAGCGCATCCTGTGGTATACCATTTTAAGCTGCAGTAAGCATGCACTACCACTTACAGCAGCTTAGCAAAAGGGCCCCAAAGTCAAAAGATTTTTTTTTAATTTGCAAAAGAAGCCCAATCATTATTTTTCTTCAACTCAAGGACATAGGAAGCAATGCTGTGTAACATTTTATGCAATTTTTTCATTATTTTACTTTTGGACTGCAAATCTTTTCTGATCGCGGGTTAACTCGGGTCTTCAGCTTCCCTTGCCACACCTATCCTTCTCTAGAGACAAGCGACGTAGCCCCATAGGAGCTTTAGACGCCAGGGCCTCACCAATTTGAATTTAGGGCCCCCCCCCCAAAAAAAAAAAATTTTTTTGAGGCGCTGGCTGGCAGGGATCCTCAAGCCCCACCAGCGGAAGCCATCCTCTACCTGAAGCCTGACAGTTGACATTACTTTCCTGGGTCGCTGCTGTACCACACCCCACATGCTCATTTTTTTAAAACTGAGCATGCATGAGGGAGGCTCCCCCCCCCCCCCCCAGCCTCTGTGCATACATAAAAACTGAGCATGCACAGTTGGTGGGCCTCTCTTATGTATGCTCAGTTTTGTGAAAACTTGAGCATGGGCGAGGGTGGGAGGGACTTAAACAATGGCAGCACAGGAAAAGCGCTGCTAACTGCCATACTTTGGGTGGAAGAGAGCTTCAGGACCCCCATTGGCTCTGGTATCTGTGATCACATGCGGAAGAAAGTGTGAAAGAGCGGGGCAAAATTTTGTTGTCCCCCCCCCCCCCCCCCAAACTTGAGGTCTGGCTTTGTGCCTACTAGAGACAGTCACTTTACAAAGGTATAGAGTCCAGGTCCTGCTAGGTTTACAAATGCACAGTACACAAATCAAAGAGCAACCAGACATTTTACAATATAAAGCCTAGGGCATTTTCATTTACCGCAGTTCCCAATGACACTAAAAGCAATTTTTACTGCAACCACGAACAATAAAATGCAGTTTATCCCAACAACAAGATTTAATGACTACATCGTCACCACCAAAGTGCTAATTTTTCTTGAACACTGACATTGACATTCTAAATTTTGCCAACCTGTAACAACTTTCAGGGAAGCTTCAACAACTCAGTGTTGAGGTTTATTCTTACACATACATTTTCCAAGCAGTGATGCCATATAAAGGGATCCTTTTACTGAGCTGCAGTAAGCACTAGCCCATGATTATCACAGCTTAAAATGCCTTACCAAGGGATGCGCTCAAGTGTCTTGTAGTAAGTTCCAAATCTGCATTTTAAAATATATATTTTTTATTTTTGTTGGAGGGGGCGTGACTGGGGAGCAGAAAGAAGGCATTCCTGTGCTAACTGGTTAGCATATCCCCATTACCGCATGCTATCTTGTTAGTACAGGATTACTGCCTACAAAATAGGTCAGTAAGTGCTTCCACATTAATTCTTTTTAAAAGCTGTGGGCTAACAGTAACATTAGCATGGGGCCATTAATAGAAAAAACAAGAAATTGACCATTTTCCACCTGCAGTAAAATGGCCTTAGCACATGGGAAAAACCCGTGCAAGGGTATTTAGCAAAGCATGAAAAAAAATGCATTTATGTTACTTTTACCTGTATTTTTCACTGCTTATAGAATTTGGATTTCTTGGGGGGGGGGGGGGTTAAGGTGACTGTGCAGCAGGGTGGAGCAGGGTGTTGTGTGGCAGGGCTGGGGATGGAGGCGATTACTTGTGGCAGAGATAGGTGGGAACAGGTTAGATTTCCATGGAGACAGGTTAGATTTCTATCCACGTGCAACTCTCTAATCTAAACTTTCCAGATTTAGAACAAATTACTACTCTAACCGATGAAACAGATACTTCCTGTGTGTACATCCGTAAGCTGCACAAGCTGGTATTTTTGAAAATATAAGTGAGATGTGAGATCCAATAAGAATGCTACCAACAATAAAGAATAACAATGTGGATGCAGCAGCTGATAGATTTGGTTGCTTTGTTTTGGGTGTACAAAGATGGTGGCTCCTGTTCTAAATCTAACATCCTTGGCTATTCCAATATGTACAGCATAATATTGGTTATAATACTGTAAACCAATATTATGCTACTTTGTATACCCTAGGACAAGGAAATAGGGTGGGCCAATAAAAATTAAATCACAAAACATTGCAGTAAAAACTGACAAATCAAAGTTTATAATGAAAAAAAAAAAAAAAAGACCACCGGTCTACATAAAACAAATCCCCAAAAGGTGGTGGAAATTCAGAAGGTAGACACAGTTCCATGTTTTCAGGTTAGCCAACTGCATCAGGAGTCAGCAATCATCTGAATGGTTTAAAACACAAATAACTGTGGTTAGGCAATATTTTCAAAAGGAAATTATCAGTATAAACACTTTCTCTGCCTTCTGCACTGAGAAAATAAATTTGGACGTAAATCATTACAGGAATCATTTTAAAAGCATGATGTTGTAGTAGGGAGGAGGATTCAGATGATCAGGGCCCAGGGGAGGAGGAGGAGGCGGCATAAGGCTGAAGGTTTGAGCCTTGCAACCATCATCATACTCTTAGACGTGCACATGGTGTATAAAGGATAAACACAAATCCATCTTAAATCTGGGATTTACTATGCTACCAGAACCATCAGTTTTTCTTGAAAAACATTTTTTTTAAAAACACAAAAAAAAAACGTCTTAGATGTCCCTGCATTGTGATATTTTAAACACATCTAACTGGTTCCCATAAATGAGAATAAAAATTGTAATGTGGTCCCTCAACCAAAGGCTGCCCACCCTTTTTATAGATTAATAGATTTATTGATGTCTGGAAGCAGAAGTTTGTCATCTAGAATTTCTAGATGACAAATAATGTATGAAATTAGCCTTAGGGTCGAAGCAGAGTATAACAATATCATCATCATCTCGTTATGCCTCGACAAAATGGGGCATATACACATGCTTTTAATATGTAGTTATGAAATCTTTTCCCACAGATCTTCAAGCTGTTTTTGATGATTTTGCACATTATATAAGCATCGGAAACAGGTTTGGTTACTTGGATCCATAGTCATTCCTCTCCTTCTCCACCCCATTATTAATAAACTTAATTTTTCCTTTAAGAATGAGAAACAAAATTAAAAAACTAAATATAGAATCGTCTTGCTAAGTCACTTGGTTAGAAAAACAAATGACGTTTGATGGTTCTGTTATTTGAAGGTACTGTTTAGAGCAGCATTTTTCAACCAGTGTGCCACGGCTGCTCCCCAGGTATGCTGCTAGGATCCCGCAGGAATCCCACTCACCAAGTCAACATGTAATTGGTTGTCCTCACTTGCTGAGCACCCCTCTACACATGCATTCGGGGACTAATCCCCTCCCTATGGTCTGCCATCTCTCTCACTCTCCCGTCTAGTATATCTCCTATTCTCTCCTCAATCTCAAACTGCTCCACATCCTATCTTTAAAGTGATGCCCAAGGTCTCCCACAGATTTCCTTGTCCAGCACCCCACCCCCCTCTGACACAACTTCTCTCCCTTGAATGCATCTTACCCTTTTTGAAAAAAACACAAAATTGCATCAGAAGGGGGGCAGGACGTTGGACAAGAGAAGCTGTGGGGCCTGTCGCAGGTGACCTCAAAGATAAGTTTGAAGGTGGGATGAGGGGTGGTGAGTTTGAGAAAGAGGTAGAGGTGCTGAACTGGAGCAGGGGGGTGTGTGAGAATGAGGGACAACAGTTCTGCTTGAGGGAGAGCGGTGCTACATCGGGGACATGGAAGGAGAGTGGTGCTGCATGGGGGTGCAAGGAGGGAGAGAGGTGTTACATCGGGGAGGCAAGGCAGGAGACAGGTGCTACATTCAGGGGAGACAAGGAGGGGAAAAGATGCTGCATCAAGGGGTCAAGGAGGGAGAAAAGTACTGCATCAAGGGGTCAAGGAGGGAGAGAGGTTCTGCATGAGGGGCAAGGGAGGAGGGCGGTGCCAGACATGGAGGTCAGTTAGAGAAGAGAGAGATCCAATGATGTAGGGAGGAAAAGAGGGAGCTCGGACAGGGAAAGAGATGCTGAACTTTGGGGGGGGGGGGAGGTGCCAGGACCAATGGGGAAAGAAGGAGGAGGAGGAGATAAAATACTACAGGTGCTGCATCAAGGGGTCAAGGAAGAAGAGAAGTTCTGCATGAGGGGTAAGGAGGGAGGGTGGTGCTGGACATGGAGGTCAGTTAGGGAAAAGAGAGATCTAATAATGTAGGTGAGGAAGACAGAGGGCGTGGAGAGGGAAAGAGGTACTGGACATGGGAAGGGGGGGGGGGGGAGGAGAGAGGTGCCAGGACCCGTGGGGAAGGAGGAGAAGGAGATAAAATACTACAGAGGAAAATGAATGAAGTGTTGCACATATAAGGTGTTTTTAATTACCCCTCTCTTGACCCTCACTGGACCTTTGTCCACGGGGGCGAAGAGGGAGTTCTAGAAGGCTCAGGATAAGTCCCTTTAACATGACCTCTGTGATCTGACTCCTGACATCTATGAACATCTGTGTGCATTTGTCTTCCCACATGTCTTAATAAGTAGGAGTCTACCTGCTTATGTGTATATTATAGAGAATAATTTGTCTCTGTAGGTGTATTAGGAGAAATAAGTGTGTAGACAAGAAACAGAGAGAGGCAAGGGGGGGGGGGGGGGGGGTAACTGATAATATAGAATTTATTCTTACCCAAGTGTTACATCAATCAGGCACGCTCATCAGTCAGAGTTTCAGGACAACCGTCCGCACTTCTGCACCTCTGGGTAAAGTTGGGGAAATCTCCAAACTCCACCCAGATTCACACTTCTTAAATACCCTTTTTCTCTCATTAAAACTGTATATTTTATTATGCAAATCTTGTTTTTCTTACAGTTGGTAATCGCAAGCTAGATCGGAAGCCCAACCCCCCCCCCCCCCCCCCTTATTTCTATATTTCCCAATGTCTGCAACATCCTTTGTGATAAACAACTTTTTCTAACTTCAAATGCAGGAACAGGTATCCATTTTATGACAATGACTCCATTTTAAATTCAATTACTTGACCTAACTTTTAGCTATTCAAGTCATTTACTCCTTCCTCTAGGATTTAAAACTTCATTTGCTTGTTACACCAGGTCTTGGTTTGACTTGTCAACTAGGCCCTGCTTCATCAAGTACCCAGTTTCAAGCCATCATCAGATTTTCTGGCCTGGTCAGTGCTTCTTAGTAGCCTAGGTTCTATGGCTCTACCCACCACTATTCCAGTGGAGGGGTCCCGGTTGTAACATATATTAACAAAGGGAGGGAAGAGGGAAGACACGGAACACATAAAGGGAAGGGAAGGGGACTGAACAAGGAATTTGTGCTGTGGAAGGAAAGGAGAGAAGAATTAGTGGTCTCTGAAAGTAGTGAGAGGGTAAAAATGGGGCAAAGGAGATGGTGAAAAGGGATAGTGAGAGGCTGGATGGAGATAAGAATGGGCTTGAGATTAGGGAACAAATTATTGAGAGGGAAGGAGATGGAGCTTGAGGGGAGATGAAAGGCTGAGGGGCTTAGTACAGACAGTATAAATGAAGGACTAGGATAGGGAGTAGGTGAAATACAGAGGGGGTATAGGAGGTTGGGGACAAATGTAGCTCTAGAGAAGGGGTGAGAGTGGGAGATGGAAAGCTTGAAGGTGAGTGAAAAAGTGAAAAGGAGGAGATGTGGGTGACAAACAGGAAATGAGTGACAAAATTATACGAGTGAATAGCTGGGCAAAGAAGGGAAAATCTGCTACTTTTGACACTGTTGATCACAGCCTACTCCTTGATACGCTGTCCTCACTGGATTTCAGGGCTCTGTTCTTTCCTGGTTTTCTTCTTATCTCTCCCTGTGTACCTTTAGTGTATACTCTAGTGGATCCTCTTCTACTTCTATCCCACTGTCAGTTGGTGTACCTCAGGGATCTGTCCTGGGACCTCTTCGTTTCTCCATCTATACTTCTTCCCTTGGTACTCTGATCTCATACCATGGTTTTCAGTATCATCTTTATGCTGATGACTCCCAGATCTACCTCTCCACACCAGAAATCTCAGCCAACATCCAGGCCAAAGTATCAGCCTGCCTGTCTGACATTGCTGCCTGGATGTCTCAGTGCCATCTGAAACTAAACATGACCAAGACTGAGCTTCTTATCTTTCCCCCTAAACCAACCTCTCCTCCTCCCCCATTCTCTATTTCTATGGATAACACTCTCATCCTTCCTGTCTCATCAGCTTGTAACCTTGGGGTCATCTTCGACTCCTCCCTCTCCTTCTCTGCACATATTCAACAGACTGCTAAAACATGTCATTTCTTTCTCTATAATATCAGCAAAATTTGCCCTTTCCTTTCTGAGCACACTACCAGAACCCTCATCCACACTCTCATCACCTCTTACTTATACTATTGCAACTTGCTTCTCACAGGTCTCCCACTTAGCCATCTCTCTCCTCTTCAGTCTGTTCAAAATTCTGCTGCACGACTAATATTCCGCCAGTGTCGTTATGCTCATATTAGCCCTCTCCTCAAGTCACTTCACTGGCTTCCTATCCGTTTCCGCATACAGTTCAAACTCCTCTTATTGACCTATAAGTGCATTCACTCTGAAGCTCCTCAGTACCTCTCTGCTCTCATCTGTCCCTACATTCCTCCCCGGTAACTCCGTTCACTGGGTAAATCTCTCTTATCTGCACCCTTCTCCTCCACTGCTAACTCCAGACTCTGTTCCTTTTATCTTGCTGCACCATATGCCTGGAATAGACTTCCTGAGCCGGTACATCAAGCTCCATCTCTGGCCATCTTCAAATCTAAGCTAAAAGCCCACCTTTTTGATGCTGCTTTTAACTCCTAACCCTTATTCACTTGTTCAGAACCCTTATTTTATCATCCTCACTTTAATATTCCCTTATCTCTTGTTTGTCCCGTTTGTCCTAATTAGATTGTAAGCACTGTCGAGCAGGGACTGTCTCTTCATGTTCAAGTGTACAGCGCTGCGTTCATCTAGTAGCGCTTTAGAAATGTTAAGTAGTAGTAGTAAGTAGTAAAAATAGGGAGAAAAAGATGTAGAGGAAGAATGGAACACAACAGTAGGAGACAGAAGATATGGAAAGGAGAACATGAGAAAAGAACATAGGAGACCAACAAGAAAAACGGAGAACAGAGCCTGGGACCAATCCAGTTGGAGAAAAAATAAAGACAGCTAGACAACAAAGATAGAAGAAAAACATTATTTTCTGATTTGGGGACTGAACTGTCAGCTCTTCTATATTGCAAGGTAGAGGAGAAAACGCGTTTCAGTTTTTTTCTTTTTCCAGCACTGCACTTCTTAATCTAGCTTTAAGGGGAGTTTTTGTCTGCATGTTTCTGCTTGTAACTTGTCATCCTTTACTCTGTATTAGATGAGGGTATTTCCATATTCTGCATGTGTGACTGAGGTGAAGATGCAACTAGTGTGCAGTTCTCTAGCTGTTTGATTTGTTGTGTTCCCCCAATAGGAGGTGCAATATTTGCAGTGCGTCTTTTTCACAGATAGAGTTGATGCAATTTGAATCGTGAAAGTTAATGGTATTTTGGCTTAGTGTTAACTATTGAGAGTCTATTTTGCAGGGTTTTGTGTTACTTCACAAAATGTTTCGTGGAAGTCGAGTACATTCGCAAATTGATTCTACAGTTTTAATATTTATATTTTTGAAAGCTGAAATAAGGTAAATGTCCTAGCTCCATTGTTGGGGAATATGGAGTTTGTTACAGAACTGGGAGTGATGAGTTTATATTTAGATTACATCCCATCCTCTATGGTCTCCAGCCTTCACTTCCATATGGAAGAATTCATTGAATGGTACTATCAAATAATATTTGATTTAATGGGTGGTTGAAACTGTCTAAAAGGATTTCTAAGGCCTTTGGGACTTCTTGTAGTATCTTTTATAGCTAATGTGAAGGGAAGGTAGGGGTTGGGATGGCTGTGATGTACACAAGTGTTGCTTTGACTTGCCTCCCCTAATACCTAGGTTACCTCCCATGTGCCCCCCCCCAAATATTTTTGTCTAGTGATGCCACTGCTTCATGCCTCTCTCCCCTCTTCCCTTCCTTTCACTACCCTTCCCTTTATGTTCAGCATGTTTCCCCACTTCCCTTCTCTTCATGTGCGGCATGTCTCCCCTTCCCTTTATGTGCAGCATGTCTCTTCCCACTTCCCTTCTCTTCATGTGAGGCATGCCTCCCCACTTCACTTCCCTTTATGTATGGCACATCTCCCCTCTTCCCTTTATTTGCGCCATGTCTCCCCTCTCCCCTTCCCTTTACCTGCACCGTGTCTCCCCTCTTCCCTCCCTTATATGTGCAACACTTCATTCATTTTCCTCTGTAGTATTTTATCTCCTCCTCCTCCTTCCCCACAGGTCCTGGCACCTCTCTCCTCTCTCCTCCCAAGTCCAGTACCTCTTTCTCTCTCTACGCCCCTGTCTTCCTCACCTACATCATTGGATCTCTCTCTTCCCTAACTGACCTCCATGTCCAACACCACCCTCCCTCCTTACCCTTCATGCAGAACCTTTCAAAGCCACCACTTTCTCATCCAATCTTGGTCCCTGTTTTCTCCCATAATTACGAAATTCCTGTTCTTTTTTTGCTGTCCCTATTCTACCAATCCCCAAACCCAGTCTTCCCCTCAGTCCTCCAGTTTCTGCTATCCCCCACCCCAAACAGTCCTCAAGTCCCATCTCTCTCCTACCCCCAAGTCTCACCAGCCTTCCTCTGACTTCCACCCCCTGCTAGTTCTTAAGTCTTATATTTGATCTCCCCTCAGGCCTCATCCATCCTCTGAATCCGCTTGCCATTCTGTTATATAAGATTGTTTTTAGATGTTTCCTTCTTACTATCCCTTTCTTCTCTTGCTGTTCTCATTCCCAAGTATATTTTTTTTACTTTTGCTTTTAATTATCCTACTTTCTGATATGTACTTCACACTTCCCTACCCCTCCCACCTTGCACACTCACTTCCCTCCCCAAATATAGCTTGCTCCACTCCTCCCTCACATACACATAGGTCATCCTTCCTTTTTCTTTTACCCCATTCCTCCCTCATCTCATATCTTTTAATACTTTTCTCAGTTCTCCTTCATTTCTTCCTCCCTTATTTTATACTCAATCATCTGTCCTCCATTTTTTCTCTCCATCCTTTACCTTCTCCTGCCCTGATCCCTCTCTTTCACCTCCCTTCTTGTCTCATTCATTTTTCATTCACCTCTCCAATCTACCCCTTCCTTATTCCTTTCTTTTTCAAACCAGTACCCTTCCATACCTGTCCTGAACAGCGCTGGCCATAGGATTTGAATAGTGCTGTTCAGTTTTTCTGTTCAGTTTACAACTGAACAATTTGCCAACAGACAGCCCAATTTGCTAGCTCTCAGAACAGCGGAAGAGGCATGCTTCACGGCGCCTCTCTTCACAGGCCTGACTGTTGAACAGGAAGGGCAGGAGGTGATAAAAGAAATAGCAAATGGACAGGAGACCCTGGAAATACAGTTAAGAGCACACAGAGCGGAAAGCAAAACCAAAGATTGGGAACAAGATGACTGGAATAATAAAATCATCAGACTACAAAGGAGGAAATATGATTTTATTTTCAGTTTAATCATTGAATTATGTCGGTGTTGAGAATTTACATCTGTCGGCTTTATTTTGCACTGTACAGGAGGACGTGCATTTCTTTCTATTTCTCTAGTGTTGCATGAAATGCAGAGTCCAATATCTCTGCTTTTAGTTTTTGTCTGCATGTTTTTTTGAGGTTCCCCATTTTGTATCAGGTGAGAGTCATGTTCTACATCTGCAGATGAAGTGAAGGATTTTGCTGGCATGTGCTGTCTGTGTAGCAATCTGTAACAGTCCATCTTGTTCCAGGTATACTGGTACTCTAATATATTTCAGTAGCATAATTAAATGAAATAACTACTGAAGGTTACAGGTATGGGTGGGGATGGAAGAGATTACTTGTGGGGATGGGTGGGGATGGAATGAATCTTACCAGGAACAACATAGTAGCATAGTAGATGATGGCAGAAAAAGACCGTCATGGTCCATCTAGTCTGCCCATCAAGATAAACTCATATGTGCTACTTTTTGTGTATATCTTACCTTGATTTGTATCCGCCATTTTCAGGGCACACACCGTAGAAATCTGCCCAGCACTAGCTCCGCCTCCCAACCACCAGCCCCGCCTCCCAATCTCGGCTAAGCTTCTGAGGATCCATTCCTTCTGAACAGGATTCCTTTGTGTTTATCCCACTCATACTGTTTTCATCTCCACCACCTCCTGAAGGAGGGCATTCCAAGTATCCACCACTCTCTCCGTGAAAAAATACTTCCTGACATTTTTCTTCAATCTCATTTCATGTCCTCTAGTTCTACCGCCTTCCCATCTACAGAAAAGGCTCGTTTGTGGATTAATACCTTTCAAATATTTGAACGTCTGTATCATATCACCCCTGTTTCTACTTTCCTCCAGGCTATACATGTACAGGTCAGCAAGTCTTTCCTCATACGTCTTGTAACGCAAATCCCTTGCCATTCATGTAGGTTTTCTTTGTACATCCTTAGCAAGATACGGCCTCCAAAACTGAACCAATACTCCAGGTGGGGCCTCACCAACGACTTATATAGGGGCATTAAAACTTCTTTTCTTCTGCTGGTCACACCTCTCTCTATACAGCCCAGCAACCTTCTAGCTACGACCACCGCCTTGTCACACTGCTTCATCGTCTGCAGATCCTTAGATACTATCGCCCCAAGAACCCTCTCCCCATCCGTACATATCAGACTCTCACCGCCTAACACATACGTCTCCCGTGGATTTCTACTCCCTAAGTGCATCATTTTGCATTTCTTCGCATTGAATTTTAATTGCCAAAACCTAGACCATTTTTCTAACTTCTGCAGATCCTTTTTCATGTTTTCCACTCCCTCCCGGGTGTCCACTCTGTTACAAATCTTAGTATGATCCGCAAATAGGCAAACTTAACCTTCTAACCCTTCGGCAATGTCACTCACAAATACATTGAATAGAATCGGCCCAGCACCGATCCCTGAGGCACTCCACTACTCACCTTTCCCTCATCTGAGCGAAGTCCATTAACCACCACCCTCTGGCATCTGTCCGTCAACCAGTTCCTAATCCAGTTCACTACATCGGGTCCTATCTTCAGCCTGTTAAGTTTATTCAAGTGCCTCCTGTAGGGAACCGTGTCAAAAGCTTTGCTGAAATCTAAGTAGATTACGTCTATAGCATGCCCTGATTCAATTCTCCGGTCACCCAAAGAATTCAATGAGATTCGTTTGGCACGATTTACCTTTGGTAAAAGCATGTTGTCTCGGATCTTGCAACTTACTGTCTTCCAGGAAATTCACTATCCTTTCCTTCAGCATTGCTTCCATTAATTTTCCAATAACCAAGTGGATACGGGTTAGATTCCAGTGGTGAGACTCCACAATTTTTGCACCTTGCATGTATGCCGTGAGATGAAAACAGTTAAAAATCACTGGTTTAGAGAGAAATCCAACGATATTTAAGGAGCAGAATTTGGCCCTCCAGAAAAAAATAACATATAAATTTTACAATTAGCGATTTATTCCAGCAAAACAGTTCTCACATCATCATCGTTAGAGACTACCACACACCTGTTAATCTTGAATAATGCCCAGATCTTTAGACCTCTTAAACATTTAACAGACAAGTTTGTGAATTATATCCCACACCATTTTCTACACTCTCAAGACGATAACCTTTTAGCGCAGTCTTTTTTTTAAGAAGATGTAAGATGCCAGTGAAACTATCCAGGCAAGCAATTTCTTGTGCTATCCCACTTTTGTGGAACATATTGCCTTGGGAAAATTGTTTGGCTGAGACAGTGTTGATTTTTAGACGTAGCATAAAGACTTGGTAATTTTAATTATTTTTATTCTAATAAGTTAAGTTAGATATAGATGCAACTTAAGAATGTGGAACTGTAGGTCTTGCTTACTTTTATTTGACTGATGCAACTAGAAGGAATGCATATCTCTCTATATAAAACGCACCTCCAACGTTCGAATGAAGCCTCTGTTAGCCAAAAGTGAAGGGGGTGAGATCGCATTGTGTCTGCCCCGCCCACGCGTCAAACGTGATGACGTCGAGGGCGGAGCAATGACACTCAACCAATCGCAACGCTCGGCAGCGAAGCGTCAGGGAAGGAGGCGGCGCTCTCAACGTCTAGCCTTCCCTTCGCTGTGTTCCGCCTTCTTCTGACGTCAAGGATGACGTCAAAAGAAGGCGGAACACAGCGAAGGGAAACCTAGACGTCGGGAGCACCGCCTCCTTCCCTGACGTTTCGCTGCCGGAACCGCCACGGAGGTACATTTAAAAACAAGAAAAAAAAAAAAACCATGTTGGGGGGAGCGAAGAGGGTGGCCACAAAAGAAAAACAATGGGACCGGGAGGGCAAGGGGAGAAACGACAGCATGGATGCGAGGGGGGGGGGGGAAGAAGAGGGCGGCCCAGGCTGGGACATGGGAGAGAGAGGAGCATGGATGCAAGGGGGGGTCATGGAAGGGAGACAGGGGACTTGCTGGAAAAGGATGAATGGAGGCGGCAGGGGACAGAGGAGCATGGATGGGCATGGATTGGGAGGGCAGGGCTCAGGGAGAGAGGGCAATTGCTGGAAAGGGATGAATGGAGGGGGCAGGGGACAGAGGAGCATGGATGGGCATGGATTGGGAGGGCAGGACTCAGGGAGAGAGGGAAATTGCTGGATAGGGATGAATAGAGGGACAGATGGGCATGGATGGATATGGATTGCAGGGCAGGCCTCAGGGAGACAGGGCAATTGCTGGATAGGGAAAAATGGAGGGGCCAGGTGACAGATGAGCATGGATGGGCATGGATTGGAAGGGCAGGACTCAGGGAGACGGGAATTGCTGAATAGGGATGAATGGAGGGGACAGATGGGCATGGATGGATATGGATTGCAGGGCAGGCCTCAGCCAGAGAGGGGAAATGCTGGATAGGGAAAAATGGAGGGGCCAGGTGACAGATGAGCATGGATGGGCATGGATTGGAAGGGCAGGACTCAGGGAGAGGGGAATTGCTGGATAGGGATGAATGGAGGGCACAGATGGGCATGGATGCATATGGATTGCAGGGCAGGCCTCAGGCAGAGAGGGGAATTGCTGGATAGGGATGAATGGAGGGGCCAGGTGAAAGAGGAGCATGGATTGGAAGGGCAGGACTCAGGGAGAGGGGAATTGCTGGATAGGGATGAATGGAGGGGACAGATGGGCATGGATGGATATGGATTGCAGGGCAGGCCTCAGGCAGAGAGGGGAAATGCTGGATAGGGAAAAATGGAGGGGCCAGGTGACAGAGGAGCATGGATGGACATGGATTGGAAGGGCAGGACTCAGGGAGAGGGGAATTGCTCGATAGGGATGAATGGAGGGGCAGATGGGCATGGATGGATATGGATTGCAGGGCAGGCCTCAGGCAGAGAGGGGAAATGCTGGATAGGGATGAATGGAGGGGGCAGGTGACAGAGAAACATGGATGGCCATGGATTGGGAGGGCAGGACTCAGGGAGAGGGGAATTGCTGGATAGGGATGAATGGAGGGGACAGATGGCCATGGATGCATATGGATTGCAGGGCAGGCCTCAGGCAGAGAGGGGAATTGCTGGATACGGATGAATGGAGGGGCCAGGTGAAAGAGGAGCATGGATTGGAAGGGCTGGACTCAGGGAGAGGGGAATTGCTGGATAGGGATGAATGGAGGGGACAGATGGCCATGGATGGATATGGATTGCAGGGCAGGCCTCAGGCAGAGAGGGGAAATGCTGGATAGGGAAAAATGGAGGGGCCAGGTGACAAAGGAGCATGGATGCGCATGGATTGAAAGGGCAGGACTCAGGGAGAGGGGAATTGCTGGATAGGGATGAATGGAGGGGACAGATGGCCATGGATGCATATGGATTGCAGGGCAGGCCTCAGGGAGACAGCGGAATTGCTGGATAGGGATGAATGGAGGGGCCAGGTGACAGAGGAGCATGGATTGGACTCACACTTTCACTTTGACTCTCAAACATTCACTCTCACATACACTCTCCCAAACATACACACTCCGAGGAAAACCTTGCTAGCGCCCGTTTCATTTGTGTCAGAAACGGGCCTTTTTTACTAGTTATTTATAAAAATGACAGAGGCAGGCGGAACCTTATAGACTATACTCTGGAAGAAAGGCAGGAGAGACAGGATATGATAAAGACATTTAAATACCTCCCTGGCATTAATGGAGGTGAGCCTTTTTCAAATAAGAGAAAACTCTGCAATGAGAGAGCGCAGGATGAAGTTAGGAGGTTATAGGTTCATAAGTAATCTAAGGAAATAAAAGGGGGGTGGACGCCTGGAATAACCTACCGGTGGAGGTGGTGGAGATGAGGACTGTGTCTGAATTTAAGAAAGCTTGGGACAGGCATGTGGGATCTCTTAGGGAAAGGAGGAGATAGTGGTTGCTGAGGATGAGCAGACTGAATGGGCCATTTAGTCCTTATCTGCTGTCATATTTCTTGTTTCTGATTGAGGGATGAGCTTTATAAACCATATGAATTCATAAGGACACAAATGTACAAATGAAGTTATTAATAAAATACATCAGACATTCCAAATTGTCCCAGGGAACTTCCAGCATGTCTGGTTTTCAAGAAATCCACAAAGATTAGATTAGGTAAAGACTAGAAGCAAGCACTGAATGTGGTATACATGAATTTCAATAAATCTGTTAATGCTGTTCTACACAGAAGGCTCATAACCAGTGTAGCTTTCATCCTAAAGTTATCAATAGAAATCAAACAAAATAAAACATGGAAAAGAAAATAAGATGATACCTTTTTTATTGGACATAACTTAATACATTTCTTGATTAGCTTTCGAAGGTTGCCCTTCTTCCTCAGATCGGAAATAAGCAAATGTGCTAGCTGACAGTGTATATAAGTGAAAACATTCAAGCATTACTATGACAGTCTGACAGGGTGGGAGGAGGGGGGTGGGTAGGAAGTATGCATGGGGACATCAAAGCATATCATTGATATTCTAACAGGGTGGGTGTGGAGAGGGGAGGGGAGGGTGATCAACAGAGACATACAGCTTTATGGTTTATAATGGGCTAGGAACCCCAGATCCTTGTTAAGTTAGAAACTAGTTGAGCAACAGGCAACAGAAGGTAATAACAAAAGAAAGAGAAATCAGTGGAGTGCTTCCAAAATAAAGAAAGACTGGCATAAGAACTAAGTCGTTTTAATTGTAGGGAAATAAAACTAAAGCCAGAGATCAAATAGGGCCTACGGTATTATAAATAGGGAGGTGAAATGGGTAAAATACATACTTTACCTATCAGTGCCTCTCTCTCTCTCAACCCCCCCCCCCCCCCCCCCCCCCCCATACACAACACCCCCGCTTCATGATATGCGCAAAAATAACCCATTTGGAGAAACTGCTCCCTAGACTGATCATTTATCATGACTAGTATTTTAACATGAGCTGTTTCTGGATTATGAAACAGACTCTATAAAGCATCACAGGAAGCATGGAAGCTAAAGTGAAATATTTTTTTCCCAGTTGTATACAGACTGCTAGAATCACAGAGCTGAAATTTTGACTGTGCCTGTAACAAAGTACCAAACTAAAATAAATAAATAAAACGTTCAACTGTGTCTCAGGTCTGTGCTGCTGACCTTCTATTATGCAAAGACACATAATACAAAAACAAATCACCCAAAACAATACTAGATAACATGGCCTCTCTGCTAAATGCCAACAGGTCAACATTCAGCGCTGATCACTGCTGACTAAATTAGACCCAGATATTCAATGTCAGGCCATGTCCGAGCACTGGCATTGAATATCTACACCTTCAGCAAACTCAAGAGGTTATGCGGATGCTGCATGCCTAGTCGGGCAAAGATTGGACTGCTCTTTGTGTAGTCCTTTCTTTCCAGATAGCTGTGCGGGCACTGCACATCGCTATTGCTCGCAAAACTTCCTGGTTCACCACAACTCCACTCTCTCGGACCACCAGCACTGCCCAGGTTGTGCCAGGCCAGTCAAGAGCCACTGAATGCCATTAACTGCCACTGAATACTGGTGGCTTGCCAGCTCAGCGTGGTTTAAAAGGGCAGGAGCCTCTCCCACCTGCTTAAGCCATACTGAATATAGACCCCCAAGTAATTTTCTTTCTATCAGTACAATGAAAAGTGTCTTTCATTGCCTCATGAACATGAAGGACCTCTTTAATAAAAATACTCTACTGGGTCAGACCAATGGTCCAGCAAGCTCAGTGTTCTGTCCCTGATAGAGACCAATTCAGACCACCTGGAGGAAGTACCCAACAAATACTAATGGAGGAATCTATTCACATTATTTCACTACAAGATCCCAGAAGAAAAGGCAGTATTTTCCAAGCTTGCCCAGCTAACAATTTTTAGTTGACATTTCTCCAGAAATATGTCTAAACTGTTTTTAAATCTAGCTATACCACTATTTGTAAACCGCATAGACGTCTCAGGGATCACTTGTGGTATTATCAAGTGCTAAATATATATATATAAATAAATAAATAGAACTATTCTTGACCATGCTAATTTAACAGCTAACTTGTGCATGGATTTAAAACTGCTTTTTTAACTGGTAGCAGATTTCAAACACATTTGATTAATGGAATATCCCCTAGAGGCCTAGTGTAACAGGACATCAAAACGTTCCCTCTATTTTTAAGTTCTGGAGTTCCTATTCCTAATGTGACATGCAAGTGCTGTGATGTAGTGGAATATAGGCCTACATGTCTATCAATGTGTAGTGACCGTATCTTGTGATTTTTCAACAGAAATATTTAAGGCTCTGAATATTGGGCTGGGTGTTCTCATTTGGAGTCATTCCTAGAACAGGATGTGCTGGAAAAGAGCCCAAAGGGCTTAGAAGAATCAGGGGAGTTGCCTTTGTTCATGACTGATTAGGTCTTGTACAGAGACAGAAGATGCCCTAGGCCAACTTGTGCTAACCAATTTTTGGAGTATTCTTCAGAAAGTGAGTGGAACCAACGTGGTGCATCCCATGTTAACCCCTGGGAAGTCCAGTCTGAGTGTAAAGGACTGATCCTTGCTGCATCATTAGCACTCAGAGCAGGATCATTGAGAGGTGTTTTAGAAGATTCCTAAGCATGTCTTTTGGGGAGAAAAGTCATTTTTCCTTGTCTTGATATCATGCCCAAGAGAAATATTAAGGTATTGTGATAATTTGAAAAAGTGTTTATTCTACAAGAGTGCCTTGCAGAAGACTATCAAAGCATCTGGGATACCTAATCTGGGACTGTGAAGAAAAGAAGCAGAGAAGTTTACCTCCTCAGGATCCCAGAAGAAGATTAAAAGAAAAAGAGAGAGAAGGAACCACCCAGAACCAAGATCTGTGTGAAAGAACTTTGCCTTTTGTCGTTTTTCTACACTGTAGGTACTTGATTTGGGGAGAGATCATCATAATAAAGGTGTTTTTAGTGAAAGAATCCCCAGCAGTGGGCCAAAAGTTCTTTTGGAAAATTTACAAAATGTGATGGAGTTTCTCCTGTTCTTACAAGGCCTTGGGGCATTTTGCCTCTCCTATCCACCAAAACCTTATTTTTGTGTTTTTTTTATTTTTTTGTGTACCCTCCAGGGCAACCCTAACCCCACAATAAGGGGGCTGTTACACTATATTCAGAAAGGAAAATGCCATTCTATGTTTACTTTTTCCATACTGCTCACGATTTTATAACATTTCATAGTTTCTCATTTTAAGATAAAACTACTACACTGGTATTTAATTAGTTTCCCTACAGTAAGTCAAATTTGCTTGCATTATGATCAGTACTGCATAGTAGCTCCATCATATCCATCATAATTATCCCTTACACCATGCCCTGTGTTCCAGATTATCTTACCTCATTAACAATTCCCTATGACCCTGCACGTCAACTTTGACCCCTCAATGATCACAGGTTGGTCCCTCTGAGTCCTTCCTGTGCTTACTGGGAGTCCCATCAGGAAAAGTGCCTTCTAATTTTTAGCTCCATTTCTAATTTGATCTATTCTGTCCTTTTGACATATTTTGTGCCCTGGTATCACAGGCTCCCATTGGTTACTTCTTTTCATTAGGGCTCTGATATGTATACCATACTGGTATCATTATTTAAATAAAATATGTTATACTCTTTATTGAAATGTCTAACTCATTTATTTTATGTATTTTATGTGTACAATCAGTGTGCACATAATAATACCAAAGAGAGTGCAAAATTCACCTGCACTCATATGAAAGCAAACTTGCATTTGAGGCACAAAGGTGATGTATGTCACGTCTGTGGCCGTGACCACCCTCATACTTATCCTGTTTCTGGGAGTCAGTGACTGTGCTGGCTTCTGCTTGTCTCTGTGTCTGTCTCTGTCTTAGTTTCTCTCTGGCTCTATGTGCTGATTGCCTTACTGGACCTCACCTGTGTGGGCTATGCCTCTTCCAAGATGGCTGCTGCCTCCTCTATGCCAGTATCCAAGATGGCTCCTACTTGTCCTTCCTGTGGGCTCACTTCCTCTGTGTGTCAAGCCTCTGTTTGGAGGCAAGGAACTTCCTGCTTTGGTCCTGCTGGTGGTGACTCATCAGTGAGTTCCTTTATAAGGAAGGCCTGTGCTTGCAGTCAGGGCCTTCGCATGGTGTCATTGTCTGGTGTCATGCCCAGAGGCCGACAGGTTAGTTAGTGTGTTGCTGCGCTGCTTCTAAGCCTGTCTTCTGTGTGGGCTTCTTGCCCCTCTGTGTGGGCTTGCCCTTCTGTCTAGTACCTGTGGGCTGCTTGCCCTTCTGTGTGGGCTAGTGCCCTTCGGTTCCCAGTACCTGTGGGCTGCTTGCCCTTCTGCGTGGGTTGCTAGCCTTCTGCCTTAGTCTGTGTTTAGAGCCTGCTGTTCAGTCCTGGTTTCCCCGTCTGTGTTTGCAGCCTGCCCTACTCCCTGCTTGTATATTCTGTGTGCACATCCTGACCCTTGTATATCCTGTGTGCACATCCTGGCTGCTATCCTTCTGCCTTTAGTCTGTGTTTGGAGCCTGCTGTTCAGCCCTGGTTGCCCCGTCTGTGTTTGCAGCCTGCCCTACTCCCTGCTTGTATATTCTGTGTGCACATCCTGAACCTTGTATATCCTGTGTCCACATCCTGGCTGCTAGTCCTTCTGCCTTCACTGTGGAGGTAGCCTCTGCAGCTCAGTCCGGGTTTCCCCATCTGTGTTTGCAGCCTGTCCTACTCCCTGCGTGTATATTCTGTGTGCACATCCTGAACCTTGTGTATCCTGTGTGCACATCCTGGTCCCTGCTTGTTCATCCTGAGTCCTGGTTTTGGCTAGCTAGTGTTATCCGGTTTCCCGCTCTGCCTAGCTATCTTCTGTCCCGTGTGTCTACCTTGTACCTTGCTTGTATATCCTGTGTGCTTATCCGGATCCCTGCTTATGTATCCTGATTCCTGTATCTGTCTAGCTGGAGTGTATCTTCTGGGGGAGTTATCCTGTTACCTGCCTTGACCTAGCTAGTGGGTTTGCCCTGGGGGTATTCCCTGTCTCCCCTTCTTCCTTGCTTGCATGTCTGCCCTAGTCCCTGCTCCTGATAAGCTTCTGTCTGTCTAGTCTGTCTGGTGTGTCTGGCTTAGCGGCTGCGTGCAGTGCTTAGTGCAGTCTAGTATTGTTCCCCTGTGTTTCCTAGACCCGAGGTGGGTCCTCTGGATCTTCAGTTCCGGCCTTGCCCTACAAGTCCTGTCGGCCGCCCGCACGCTAGAGCTCAACTCTAGCGGAAAGGTGGCTAAGTACAGGTGAAGCGGTTCCTGTTCTGTTGGTTCAGTTGCCTACTTCCAGTCCAGAGGTCCGGTCCTTCCAGACGTCCAGTTCCAAGACTGTCTTGCCTGCCTCTGCCGCTCCGCGGCAGGGGCCCAAGGGCTCACAATTCCCAGTGCTGCCTTGAGGACCTGACAGCATGCCAAGGCCCTCGAGAACGCGACAATGTATAACTTGTTGAAGGTCACAGAATCAGCATTAGAAAGTATTTGTCTCCAGGTTTGCACCTCTATACTGTAAACATTATGCCACGCTAATTAAAAATATAAACATTAAAAAAAGAAAAGGTAAATTGATCAGCAGCCAAATTTGTCTGGCAGGCCACATGTACAGCAATAACTAGAACTTGTGATAATGAAGGCATTCACCTAGCCAGATCTAACTAGCAGGCCTGGAATCTAGGAGGCTGAATGTTTAGACAGCTGCTACACAATTAGATTTAGACAACTATTACAGAGTTCTGTGATTCGATATAGGAAATGAAGGGAGTGCCCATCCATCCAACACAAAGCACAGAGAAGACTGTTCTTCTGTAGATAAGGAGATCTATTTTACAGGCAGTCACATTCTGAGTGTCATTTTTCAAAACATTTCTGATGGTAAAAGAATGTTTTACCCATGGAAATGGTCTTTTATAAAATGGCCTGCTCAGTAAGAAATACGCCAATTCCAAAATGGCTCAAATACGCACAAAATAAATAAACAAAATGTAAGATCAAAAAAGTAAGTAATGCTCAAAATTTCAGCCACTACAGACAATACAAAAGGCAAAAGAAAAAGACTTCAGTGACTGCTACCAATGAAAACTGTACCAGTGAGCCTTACACAGAGCACATCACTAGTCCTTGCCACAATAGTCAATTTCCACTTTTTCAATTTCATTTCACTTAGAATTTAATCTATATAAAGTGTCCATTCACCAATGAAAACTATTTGCACTTTTAAACCTTGCAAGTGCACTTATTTTTTTCAAGCGAGGGCTCAGATGATCACTTCTTATTCGCAATGGAACCACCCGTTTCACAGCGTATACTTCGTCAGGAGCGATCCTCAAAATTAGCCTCATAGAACATAAGCAGATATGGCAGCTATCTACACGTGAAAGCACTTCTAGCGGTTTCCATGTTTGTATATCAGCAGATCTCTGAGGCATGGGCTTCTATGGCGAAACACATTTCCGGGTCGGGTCCTAGCTGTTCTCTCAATAAATATACCTTGTGAACTCATCAGTGCATGAGCATTTGTTGGAAGATCCATCTATAACCCTACTGATTTCCACTTCTCCTTAATAACAACAAGAGCATAACTGGACAGTGGGGATGGGCTAATTGGTCTCTCTCAGCTACCTTCTACTATTTAACTATGGAAGGTATCAGCACTGGCAATGAACAGCACAAAATAATTCTCAAGTTATGATCAGTTGCAATCACTCAACACAATACAATACAGTACTTATAGCCTGTAATTATAGTCATGCTGTTTATTGTAGATGACAAATAAGACGACCAATCATTGGAATATAACACTACAAAATAAAAATAAAGTCTAAACGTCTACAAATTTTTTAAACAAAAAAGCTCTTAATTTCCTACAAAAGCACATTTAGGGGCCCTTTTACTAAGCCGCGGTAGGGCTAACGCATGGGTAGGGTGCGCCAAATCGGCCCTACCACCAGGGTAGCGCAGGAGCCCAGCAGTTGTTCCAAGGTTGGCGCACGCAGTTTCCCATGGCAGAAAATCATTTTCTACCGCAGGGAGTTAAGTGCAGTAGTTGATTACCTTTTCAGCTGTACTGGATTAATGACTCGCATGAGTGACAGTCATTTTCAAAATTTTGGTTTATTAAATGCAAAGTGGATTGGCTTGTAGCGCAATAAATCTTTTGGGATAAAAACAATAATAACTGCTTTCATTGCAGTACTTTTACTTTTTATTCAAAAAGTATTATATTAGGTAATAACTTTTTTACTTTCACTTATGTAATTTTTTAATGTGTTCTTCACTGTACTTTTACTTAAGTATTAAAATGTACATTTATTTTTTACTTTTACTTAAGTACTTTGACCAACACTGTAAAATATACAACAAATCCACACAAAGGCTTAGTACACCAATACACCCATGTCAAAGAGCTTTTTACTGAAGACAAATATAGAGGCACTCAAGTCCGCCTCTTTTCAGGATTTAAATGGACCACTAGAGTGTGATGTACTTGACCTTTTCCCTACCTCTTTCTGTACTGAAACAGGGGATGGACCTTCTACCTGGACTGGCAGCATTAGTAGCAGTCCTATATATATATATATAGCAGTCATATATATATATATATAGCCCAGGGGGGGTCCTGGTCTTTGACTCCTACCCTCTGGCCACTGCTAGTCCAGCCAGTGCAAGGGGAAAAGAAGGAGTGTAGAGAGAGTGTCAGTGCCCATTAACCTTCTGTACTGGATCCATGGTGTAACCTGAAAAGGCAGTCAGACCATTGGCATTGCCTTCGCAGGAGAAGATCAAGAGTGGCAGTAAAAGCGATCTACAAGAAGAAGCCAGAGAGGACAGAGGAAGGTCCCAGAAAAAATTCCAAGGACAAAACGACCTGTAACAGAGTCCCGTCTGGGGAGATCTCATCTAAAAGGAACTGCAATTCATTAATCTGTAAGGATGTACATAAACGCCATAGTATATAAATGCAAGGAGACGTTCACATGGGCACCACTGCCACATACACCCAAAACTTACAGAATGCTTTAATTGATATGTGCCCTTGCTACAGTCAGATGCCCACAGTTATGCCAACTCTACAGCTTGTGTAAATGCAAAGCACACCTAAGCCGGGTTGCACTAGTATTCTATAGAATAGGCTCTCACCATGAGGCATCACGGTGCCTACAAGGAGGCTCCCACTTATAGAATTGCCCCATTAAGTATAACAGATATAGAAAACAAAGTTTTATATTTACAAGTATGCAGTAAATTCTCTAAATAGTGCTGAAAGATAAGCACCAAAAAAAAAAATAGCACTTAGCACTATTCTATAAATGACTCTCAAAGTTAAGAGTCGTTTATAGATCAGCGCTTAGCACCGGGATCCGTGACTACTTTTAGGTGCAAACATTTATACCAACTGAACCATGATGAAAATCCTCCTGCCTAAATTAGATACGGAGTCCCATTGTTCTACAACATGCATAAACTGCAGGAATGCCCCTGATCCACCCATGACTTTTCCATGGCCCCTTTTTTTGATCCACACAAAATTTATACACGTAGATTTTACTGAATGCCAATTAGCAACGATAATTGACTGTTAAGACCCAATTATCAGCACTAATTGGCTCATTATTCAATTAAATTGCCTGCGCAGATTGGATGTGTGCCCAAATTTGCACACACAATTTAAAGTGCCATTTACATAATTTGGGGGATGATGTCCAATTAGGCATTTTTACAGAACTGGGAGGGCTGATATCCGGGCAAGCAGGAGTGTTTAGTTCAATTTATCAGAACTGGATATGGGAGAGGGAGCTTAAGGGCCTGAAAAACAATTTTGGAGGAGGGCAAGGTTTACCTACTGTACTTAACATGTTTTCACAAGTCTTATTTATTTATTAGGATTTATCACCTTTTTGAAGGAATTCACTCAAGGCAGTGGTGTACAGTAAGAACAGATCAAACATGAGCAATAGACAATTACAGCAGTAAAAATATTCAAAAACAATACAAAGTATGGCATGGTATACTACTTACAATGTCAACACAATACGTAATAGAACATCATAATTGACAGTGAAGGGTAAAGCAAAGATGCAACATATAGACAGGTAAGGAAGTAGGAAGAGTTAGAAAGTAAGGTGATTGATTTAGGAGTCATGGACCAAGAAAGGGATCTAGATGTCGTTGTTGATGATACGTTGAAACCTTCTGCTCAGTGTGCTGCTCTGCGGCTAAGAAAGCAAATAGAATGTTAGGTATTATTAGGAAAGGAATAGAAAACAAAAATGAGGATGTTATAATGCCTTTGTATCGCTCCATGGTGCAACCACACCTCGAATATTGTGTTCAATTCTGGTTGCCGCATCTCAAAAAAGATATACTGGAATTAGAAAAGGTGCAGAGAAGGGTGACGAAAATGATAAAGGGGATGGGACGACTTCCCTATGAGGAAAGGCTAAAGAGGCTAGGGCTCTCCAGCTTGGAGAAAAGGCGGCTGAGGGGAGATATGATAGAGGTCTATAAAATAAATGGTGGAGTTGAATGGGTAGATGTGAAGCATCTGTTTACACTTTCCAAAAATACTAGGACTAGGAGGCATGCGATGAAGCTGCAATGTAGTAAATTTAAAACAAATCGGAGAAAATGTTTCTTCACTCAACATGTAATTAAACTGTGGAATTCGTTGCCAGAGAATGTGGTAAAAGCGATTAGCTTAGAGTTTTAAAACGGTTTGGACGGCTTCCTAAAGGAAAAGTCCATAGCCCATTATTAAATGGACTTGGGGAAAATTCACTATTTCTGGGGTAAGCAGTATAAAATGCTTTGCCAGGTATTTGTGACCTGGATTGGCCACTGTTGGAAACACGATGCTGGACTTGATGGACCTTTGGTCTTTCCCAGCATGGCAATACTTATGTACTTATAAAGTTGCACATGAGGTCAGAGAAATGGTTAAATATTATCTCAGTTAGGGTCAGTGCTTTTTTTGTGCCGGTACGCGCCGATACGGCGTACCAGCACCTTTTTACCCTAGGGTTCCTGACTTGCGTTCCTGCCGCCTGTCGAGATCCAGCGCCCCTGCCCCAGCTGCCCGCCCTCTTTGCTTCCCGACAGCCCTGCTTTCCGATCCAAACCCCCCCCCCCCCCCGCGATGCATTTCAATCTTTTATTTATTTTTTTTACTTGCAGTCACAGCGCCGGCGTTGTTGAGAGGACCAGGCTCGCCTCCTCATGCTTTCCTTCCCTTCGCTTTTCCGATTCGCTGCCTCTCAGTGTCCCGCCTTCGCGGAAACAGGAAACACGTCACAGGAAGGCGGGACACTGAGAGGCAGTGAATCGGAATAGCAAAGGGAAGGAAAGCATGAGGAGGCGAGCCTGGTCCTCTCAACAACGCCAGCGCTGTGACTGCAAGTAAAAAAAATAAATAAAAGATTGAAACGCGTCGCGGGGGGGGGGGAGGTTTGGACCGGAAAGCAGGGCTGTCGGGAAGCAAAGAGGGCGGGCAGCTGGGGCAGGGGCGCTGGATCTCGACATCGGGTGGGGAGAAGGTCTGATGTGGGGGTTGGATGAATGGCAGACCCTGGGGATGGAAGAACAGGGCACATGCTGGGCGCTAGGGGTTGAGGAGAAAGAAGGGTATTTTGCTGGGGCTGGGAGAAGGGAGCTGATTTAGGGAGAAGAGTCTGACTGTGGCTGGGAGAAAAAGGGACCAAGGGCAGACGCTGAGGTTTGGGGCTGAGGGTCTGATGCTAGGGCTGGAGAAGAAGGGGAGGGCAGGGAAGAGAAAATTGCTGGACATGAAGGAGAGGGGAGGGGAGAGAGGATAATCAGTGGACATGGATGGCAGGGGAGGACAGGGGGCAGAGAAGAATGGGTCGCGGATGGCAGGGGAGGACGGAGCAGAGAAGAATGGCTGGTCACAGATGGCAGGGGAGGACAGGGGGCAGAGAAGAATGGGTTGCGGATGGCAGGGGAGGACAGAGTAGAGAAGAATGGCTGGTCACAGATGGCAGGGGAGGACAGGGGGCAGAGAAGAATGGCTGGTCACGGATGGCAGGGGAGGACAGAGCACAGAAGAATGGCTGGTCACAGATGGCAGGGGAGGACAGGGGGCAGAGAAGAATAGCTGGTCACGGATGGCAGGGGAGGACGGAGCACAGAAGAATGGCTGGTCACGGATGGCAGGGGAGGACGGAGCACAGAAGAATGGCTGGTCACGGATGGCAGGGGAGGACAGAGCACAGAAGAATGGCTGGTCACGGATGGCAGGGGAGGACAGGGGGCAGAGAAGAATGGCTGGTCATGGATGGCAGGGGAGGACAGGGGACAGAGGAGAATGGCTGGTCATGGATGGCAGGGGAGGACAGGGGACAGAGGAGAATGGCTGGTCATGGATGGCAGGGGAGGACAGGGGACAGAGAAGAATCGCTGGACATGGGAGGGGAGAGCAGGGGAGAGAGGAGACATGCTGGACATGGATGGAGAGGAGAGCAGGAGATAGAGGAGAATTGCTGGACATGGATGGATGGATGGAGGGGTTGGCGGGGAGAGAGGAGAAATGCACTTGGATGGAGGAGAGGGGAGAGAATTATTTCTTTATATGGATACAGGGGAGGGAAGAGAGAGGAGAAATGCTGGACATGGATGGAGCGGAGGAAAGAAAAAAAGAAGATGCACATGGATGGAGATGAGGGAAAGGAAAGAGAGGAGAAAAACTGCACTTGGATGGAGAAAATAGGCAAAAGCTGGATCCATGTTGTACCTCCTCCAGTCAATTCCGCAGAGGAGGATCCAGCTTTTACTTATGGATGTAGGGCAAGAAATGAAGAAGAGGAAAGGAAAGAAATAAATGGAAAGGAAGCTCTAGAAATGGAGTTAAGAGAACAGATAGAAAAACAAAGTCACCAGACAACAAAGGTAGAAAAAATCATTTTATTTTCATTTTAGTGTTTACATCTGCTGTCTTATTTTGCACTGGGTATACTGGAGCTGTAGCAGCTTACAGAAATTATTTATAATGAAAAAAATCATGTTATTTTTTCTCCTATACTAGTATATTTTCAATGATGTCTGTTTATATGCGCCATGGCTGCTATAAGGGGTGTGGCCAATGTGGGTGTGGCTATCATAGGGTGGAGCCATATGTGGTGACCCTGCCCACAATGAGTATCGGCACCTTTTTTTCTACAAAAAAAGCACTGGTTAGGGTATGAGTGGCTAAACATGTCCTACTGCAATATATGCAGCCCGAGTCACTCCTTGTGTATGTGAGTGAGACTAACGAGTTAGTTACTTCTTCCATTAAAGGCCTGGTTGAAGAGACAAGCTTTCACCTGCTTCCTGAAGTAGAGATAGTCTTGTGTTAAGCGGAGCCTTTCAGGCCGTGCATTCCAGAGTGTGGGGGCTACTCCGGAGAAGGCTTGCTTGCGGGTATCACATCGTGCAATGTCTTTTGGAGAGGGTGTGGTTACTGAAAGTCCTTGGGAGGACCTTAATGTCTTTGGCGGTCTTGAAGAGGATCTTTAGCAAATGGGACCCTTGAAGATGTACATGTGACTGGGGACTTGATTGAAGGGTATCTCCCTCAAATACTGACCTCCTGTTCACTTTCTTTTTAATCATGGTGAGACATGTACTCTATTGCACAACAGATACTGTGCCATAAAGCAAAACTGAGAGCATTCTCTGCTTTGCCAACTTTGAGAACGAAAGCATGCAAGTGATGTTTTTCCAGAACAGAATGGAGAAACAGTTTTCTAATATTACAGTGGAAGTAACCCTGACCTTTTCCTTCAAAAGAGTAAACATGACAGCCTGTCTTGTTCTCTTTATTTTATGGAGAAGCTTAGACAGTAAGTATTCAGGGGGATTACATCTCAGCCCGTGTCCCATGCTGACAATGATGAATTTCTAGATTTCGATCCTGTCAATGGCGATAAAGCAGGCAGTGCCGTCTGTCGGGGGAATGGAAATGTTTATCTATCCTTGTCACTCAGTACACAGGACAAGCTATTGATTTAGGAAACGAATCAGAATACTACAGTTCTGCCAAACATGCACAAGTTTGGAGCCTGTTCCTCTGCAAACATCACGAGGAGGCAAACACATGGAAGAGGTGAAGATCAATCAGAAGGAAAACAGCACTTAAAAATAAAAATAGGGAGCTTCACTTGCATTCTTTCAACAAATACCTCTGCTTGTGAAGTCTTCACAACAAAATATTCAGCAGCTTTCTATATTTTATATAGATATACACACACATATATATATACAGTGGGGGAAATAAGTATTTGATCCCTTGCTGATTTTGTAAGTTTGCCCACTGACAAAGACATGAGCAGCCCATAATTGAAGGGTAGGTTATTGGTAACAGTGAGAGATAGCACATCACAAATTAAATCCGGAAAATCACATTGTGGAAAGTATATGAATTTATTTGCATTCTGCAGAGGGAAATAAGTATTTAATCCCTCTGGCAAACAAGACCTAATACTTGGTGGCAAAACCCTTGTTGGCAAGCACAGCGGTCAGACGTCTTCTGTAGTTGATGATGAGGTTTGCACACATGTCAGGAGGAATTTTGGTCCACTCCTCTTTGCAGATCATCTCTAAATCATTAAGAGTTCTGGGCTGTCGCTTGGCAACTCGCAGCTTCAGCTCCCTCCATAAGTTTTCAATGGGATTAAGGTCTGGTGACTGGCTAGGCCACTCCATGACCCTAATGTGCTTCTTCCTGAGCCACTCCTTTGTTGCCTTGGCTGTATGTTTTGGGTCATTGTCGTGCTGGAAGACCCAGCCACGACCCATTTTTAAGGCCCTGGCGGAGGGAAGGAGGTTGTCACTCAGAATTGTACGGTACATGGCCCCATCCATTCTCCCATTGATGCGGTGAAGTAGTCCTGTGCCCTTAGCAGAGAAACACCCCCAAAACATAACATTTCCACCTCCATGCTTGACAGTGGGGATGGTGTTCTTTGGGTCATAGGCAGCATTTCTCTTCCTCCAAACACGGCGAGTTGAGTTCATGCCAAAGAGCTCAATTTTTGTCTCATCTGACCACAGCACCTTCTCCCAATCACTCTCGGCATCATCCAGGTGTTCACTGGCAAACTTCAGACGGGCCGTCACATGTGCCTTCCGGAGCAGGGGGACCTTGCGGGCACTGCAGGATTGCAATCCGTTATGTCGTAATGTGTTACCAATGGTTTTCGTGGTGACAGTGGTCCCAGCTGCCTTGAGATCATTGACAAGTTCCCCCCTTGTAGTTGTAGGCTGATTTCTAACCTTCCTCATGATCAAGGATACCCCACGAGGTGAGATTTTGCGTGGAGCCCCAGATCTTTGTCGATTGACAGTCATTTTGTACTTCTTCCATTTTCTTACTATGGCACCAACAGTTGTCTCCTTCTCGCCCAGCGTCTTACTGATGGTTTTGTAGCCCATTCCAGCCTTGTGCAGGTGTATGATCTTGTCCCTGACATCCTTAGACAGCTCCTTGCTCTTGGCCATTTTGTAGAGGTTAGAGTCTGACTGATTCACTGAGTCTGTGGACAGGTGTCTTTCATACAGGTGACCATTGCCGACAGCTGTCTGTCATGCAGGTAATGAGTTGATTTGGAGCATCTACCTGGTCTGTAGGGGCCAGATCTCTTACTGGTTGGTGGGGGATCAAATACTTATTTCCCTCTGCAGAATGCAAATAAATTCATATACTTTCCACAATGTGATTTTCCGGATTTAATTTGTGATGTGCTATCTCTCACTGTTACCAATAACCTACCCTTCAATTATGGGCTGCTCATGTCTTTGTCAGTGGGCAAACTTACAAAATCATCAAGGGATCAAATACTTATTTCCTCCACTGTATATATACACACATACACTACATACCCAGGAAATTACATCCTAGCTAGAAATATGTATAAGAACCTGTTCAGCTGAATAAGTATACACTAACCCATACGGAAGGTATGCTGACTAGTTATTTGGTTTGGCTAACACTTTTTCATTGGTAGTTCAAGGTGAGTTGCAGATAGGTACAGGAGGTATTATCCTGTTCCTAGACAGTTTGCAGTCTGGGGCAATGGAGAGTGCAGTGAATGGTCCAAGATCACAAGTAGCGTTAGCAGGATTTGAACCCTGGATTCCCTGGTTCTCAGCCTACTGCTCAGATCACTAGCACATTATGTATTAATTTTTCTGTGATAATCATTAAAAAAAAAAGAAGAAACAGGCAGAGCTATTCATTTAGCAGATCTCTGCTCCGCATGATGGAACAGCGCAGTACTTTCTAAAACACTGGTTTTTGCAGACAAGGCCTGGTGTTGTTAGCCACTGAAGAGAGTGCAAGAGACTTCAAAGCTCTCATTTGCTCAGCAGTGTACTTTGCTGTGCTGGAATTTTTCCCTAAACCAACACCAATGACGTTATACGAAGTGAGCTTTAGCAGACCTCTAAATAGGAGTCTCCAGTACAGTCTCAGGTTTCAGACACGCACTCATTCTTTATGTAAACTATAACCCAAAAAATATATCAGTTCCCTGGACTCAATGCCTATTATACAGAAAACTCTACTTCAGCAACTGTTTACCAGAACTTTAAACACTGCTTTGCCATCAAAATCAGACAAGACAGTTCATCTTAGTAATCATTAGCAAACACTGGTACAGAGTCAATGGCTCAGAAGGGTCATTTGTGCCTCGCCTCACCCCATGCTTGGAATAAACTCCCTGAGCCCATACGCCAGGCCCCCTCCCTGCCCATCTTCAAATCCTTGCTCAAAGCCCACCTCTTCAATGTCGCCTTCGGCACCTAACCACCATACCTCTATACTCAGGAAATCTAGACTGCCACAACGACATTTCGTCCTTTAGATTGTAAGCTTTTTGAGCAGGAACTGTCCTTCTTTGTTAAATTGTACAGCGCTGCGTAACCCTAGTAGCGCTCTAGAAATGTTAAGTAGTAGTAATAGTAGTTTGTCTCAGGGCACTAAGACAATCAAAATAGCAATGTTATAACTTACCTTGGCTCTTTCAAACAAAATGCTACTTATATATGGTTAATAAAATACATCACAAATTCATTAGAAGCAGGTTTACCTCAAAGAGTGCATGAGCAGAGGGGAATCGGTGTAACTCACTTTGTGGCTTTACCGCTGCCAAAATGCTTCCTTCACCTAGTTTCTGTGCAGTAACATCCAATGCTTAACAGAGAATTTGGAATGGAAAAAGTAAAATTAAGACTAAAACTAAAGCATAAGTACATAAGTACATAAGTAGTGCCATACTGGGAAAGACCAAAGGTCCATCTAGCCCAGCATCCTGTCACCAACAGTGGCCAATCCAGGTCAAGGGCACCTGGCACGCTCCCCAAACGTAAAAACATTCCAGACAAGTTATACCTAAAAATGCGGAATTTTTCCAAGTCCATTTAATAGCGGTCTATGGACTTGTCCTTTAGGAATCTATCTAACCCCTTTTTAAACTCCGTCAAGCTAACCGCCCGTACCACGTTCTCCGGCAACGAATTCCAGAGTCTAATTACACGTTGGGTGAAGAAAAATTTTCTCCGATTCGTTTTAAATTTACCACACTGTAGCTTCAACTCATGCCCTCTAGTCCTAGTATTTTTGGATAGCGTGAACAGTCGCTTCACATCCACCCGATCCATTCCACTCATTATTTTATACACTTCTATCATATCTCCCCTCAGCCGTCTCTTCTCCAAGCTAAAAAGCCCTAGCCTTCTCAGCCTCTCTTCATAGGAAAGTCGTCCCATCCCCACTATCATTTTCGTCGCCCTTCGCTGTACCTTTTCCAATTCTACTATATCTTTTTGAGATACGGAGACCAGTACTGAACACAATACTCCAGGTGCGGTCGCACCATGGAGCGATACAACGGCATTATAACATCCGCACACCTGGACTCCATACCCTTCCTAATAACACCCAACATTCTATTCGCTTTCCTAGCCGCAGCAGCACACTGAGCAGAAGGTTTCAGCGTATCATCGACGACGACACCCAGATCCCTTTCTTGATCCGTAACTCCTAACGCGGAACCTTGCAAGACGTAGCTATAATTCGGGTTCCTCTTACCCACATGCATCACTTTGCACTTGTCAACATTGAACTTCATCTGCCACTTGCACGCCCAATCTCCCAGTCTCGCAAGGTCCTCCTGTAATCGTTCACTTTCCTCCTGCGACTTGACGACCCTGAATAATTTTGTGTCATCGGCGAATTTAATTACCTCACTAGTTATTCCCATCTCTAGGTCATTTATAAATACATTAAAAGCAACGGACCCAGCACAGACCCCTGCGGGACCCCACTAACTACCCTCCTCCACTGAGAATACTGGCCACGCAATCCTACTCTCTGCTTCCTATCTTTCAACCAGTTCTTAATCCATAATAATACCCTACCTCCGATTCCATGACTCTGCAATTTCTTCAGGAGTCTTTCGTGCGGCACTTTGTCAAACGCCTTCTGAAAATCCAGATATACAATATCAACCGGCTCCCCATTGTCCACATGTTTGCTTACCCCCTCAAAAAAATGCATTAGATTGGTGAGGCAAGACTTCCCTTCACTAAATCCGTGCTGACTTTGTCTCATCAGTCCATGTTTTTGTATATGCTCTGCAATTTTATTCTTAATAATAGCCTCCACCATCTTGCCCGGCACCGACGTCAGACTCACCGGTCTATAATTTCCCGGATCTCCTCTGGAACCCTTCTTAAAAATCGGAGTAACATTGGCTACCCTCCAGTCTTCCGGTACTACACTCGATTTTAGGGACAGATTGCATATTTCTAACAGTAGCTCCGCAAGTTCATTTTTTAGTTCTATTAATACTCTGGGATGAATACCATCAGGTCCCGGTGATTTACTACTCTTCAGCTTGCTGAACTGACCCATTACATCCTCCAAGGTTACAGAGAATTCGTTTAGTTTCTCCGACTCCCCCGCTTCAAATATTCTTTCCGGCACCGGTGTCCCCCCCAAATCCTCCTCAGTGAAGACCGAAGCAAAGAATTCATTTAATTTCTCCGCTACGGCTTTGTCCTCCCTGATCGCCCCCTTTAACACCATTTTCGTCCAGCGGCCCAACCGACTCTTTGGCCGGTTTCCTGCTTTTAATGTATCTAAAAAAATTTTTACTATGTATTTTTGCTTCCAACGCTAATTTCTTCTCAAAGTCCTTTTTTGCCCTCCTTATCTCCGCTTTGCATTTGGCTTGGCATTCCTTATGATCTATCCTGTTACTTTCAGTTGGTTCTCTTCTCCACTTTCTGAAGGATTGTTTTTTGGCTCTAATGACTTCCTTTATCTTACTGTTTAGCCACGCCGGCTGACGTTTAGTCTTTTTTCCCTTTTTTCTAATACGTGGAATATATTTGTCCTGAACCTCCAGGATGGTGTTTTTAAACAGCATCCACGCCTGACGCAAGTTTTTTACTCTGCGAGCTGCTCCTTTCAGTCTTTTTTTCACCATTTTTCTCATTTTGTCGTAATCACCTTTTCTATAGTTAAACGCTAGCGTACTTGATTTCCTAGTTTCACTTCCTTCAATGCCAATATCAAAACCGATCATATTATGATCACTGTTATCAAGCGGCCCTCGTACCGTTACCCCCTGCACTAGATCATGAGCACCACTAAGGACTAAGTCTAGTATTTTTCCTTCTCTTGTCGGCTCCTGAACTAGCTGTTCCATGAAGCTGTCCTTGATTTCATCAAGAAATCTTATGTCCCTTGCGTGTACAGATGTTACATTAACCCAGTCTATATGCGGGTAATTGAAATCCCCCATTATTATTGTGTTGCCCAGTTTGTTTGCGTCCCTGATTTCCTTTAACATTTCCGCATCCGTCTGTTCGTCCTGGCCAGGCGGACGGTAGTACACTCCTATCACTATCCTTTTCCCCTTTGCACATGGAATTTCAATCCACAGTGATTCCAAGGAGTGTTTTGTTTCCTGCAGAATTTTCAATCTATTTGATTCAAGGCTCTCGTTAATATACAATGCTACCCCTCCACCAATCCGATTCACCCTATCACTACGATATAATTTGTACCCCGGTATGACAGTGTCCCACTGGTTATCCTCCTTCCACCAGGTCTCAGAGATGCCTATTATATCTAATTTTTCATTTAGTGCAATATATTCTAACTCCCCCATCTTATTTCTTAGGCTCCTGGCATTCGCATATAGACATTTCAAACTATGTTTGTTGTTCCTAAGTACATCATGCTTAGTACTTGACAGTATTAATTGGCAATCTTTTGTCTGATTTTTATTGTTATTTAAGGATACCCGATCTACTACAATCTCTTTTGCAACCTCACTATCAGGATACTCTATCTTCCCTGTTATGGTGATATCTTTGAAAGATACCTTATCCCGAACCATGCTCTTTTGAGCGACTGTCGGCCTTCCCCCCATTTCTAGTTTAAAAGCTGCTCTATCTCCTTCTTAAACGCTGATGCCAGCAGCCTGGTCCCACTCTGGTTAAGATGGAGCCCATCCTTTCGGAATAGGCTCCCCCTTCCCCAGAATGTTGCCCAGTTCCTAACAAATCTAAAGCCCTCCTCCCTGCACCATCGTCTCATCCACGCATTGAGACTCTGGAGCTCTGCCTGTCTCTTGGGCCCTGCGCGTGGCACAGGTAGCATTTCAGAAAATGCTACCCTGGAGGATCTGGATTTCAGCTTTCTACCTAAGAGCCTAAATTTTGCTTCCAGAACCTCTCTCCCACATTTTCCTATGTCATTAGTACCCACATGTAGCAGTGTTCCACATAAGAGCAAAATCTGAACTACCTGGTTGTGGATGTCATCCTCATCATTCTAAAATCCTAATTTTTGTTTACTGTTATCCTTGTTTCTTCCAGGGGCGTATCTAGACCTGACATTTTGAGGGGGCCAGAGTTAAAATGGGGGGGGGGGGGGGCACTAGCATATAGGTTGAGTAGTGCTTGGTATACTGCTAAATAATGCTTTACAGTGTTGTTGATGATGGGTTACTAAGTACACAGTCAGTCCTGCATCAATATAAACCACATACATATTTATATAAACCTTGGAAACACTGACATTTTTAAAAGTTGCAGTATCCCAATATAGTTGACTTCAGTCTGGTCAACCTCTAAGCACACATCATAGTGTCCTGCAAAATAATTACTGCAGTGGCATATCCTTCAACTTTGTTTAACAAATATAAATGACTTATAAAGTTGATTTAATAAAATAAATAATAAAATAAATAACCTTTGAAGAGGCTCCTTTTCCATTCCTCTGCCCTTCATACCCCAACCCCTTCATATAAAGCCCATCTTCTCTCCTGACCTTCCATACCCCCCCCCCCACAGCCCCCTCATATAAATCCTGGAATATCCCCTGCCCTTCTAGACCCCACCCCCATAGACTTGCATCACCCCTGCTCAGGGTTGCCAGATGGGTGGTTTTCCGCAACCCGCCGCAGGAAACTTTTGCCTGCGGCGGGTTGCGGTTTTTTGGGCTTGTTTTTTTTTTTTGTGCGGGTTTTGGGCAGTTTTTCGGCCGGTGGGGGGTGGGGCTAATGGCAACAGAGGCGGGGTTTGGTGACGTATTGGACGGGATGAGGTGATTATTGGGCGGGGCGATGACGGCGTGGGCGGGGGTGATGACGGAAGGGGTAGGGCTGATGATGCGTGGGTGATGACGGAAGGGGTGGGGTTGATGACGGCGGGGGTGATAACAGAAGGGGCGGGGGTGAGGTGTGCGCGGTTTTTGGGCGGGTTTTGGGCTGTTTTGGGTGGGAATTTTTTTTTTATATGGCAACACTGCCCCTGCTGTTCTCTATATACTTCACCCTCTCATAGCTCCCCATGCCCATCTCTACTCCACCATCCCCACAGTTCAACATCAATTCTGCTTTTCTAACTCCAACTCACCCAGTATGGAGTTAACTCTGCCCAGTTCCCACACCAGTGGCGTAGCCAGACAGCCAGTTTTGGGTGGGCCTGAGCCCAAAGTGGGTGGGCACAAATATTTCTCTGCTCCGCCCTCCCTCCACCACTATACCCACCATTTCTCCCTCCTCTCCACCCCTATGCCTACCATTTCTCCCCCTCCCCACCTATCCCCTCTGTATGCAGCTTGTGTCCCTCCCCTCCACCTCATACACAGCCAAGACTTCTCCCTTCCTCACCCCTCCACCCCTTTGCTGCATCTCTCCCTTTTCCCCGGTGCATCTCCCTCACCCACCAACCAAGCCTCATCTTTCCATCTTCCCTCCCCCCTGTGCAGCATCTTTCTTTCCATCTTCCCTTCCCCCTGTGCAGCTGCTGTGTCCCCCGTCTTCCCTCCCCCATGCGACATCTTCCCCCCATCATCCCTCCCCCCCCCCCCCCCCCCCCGTGCAGCTGCAGCATCTCACCCTCCTTGCAGGCCCGCCCAGCAGCAGTGTTCCTGACGGCGATTCTACTCGCAGACTCTGCTCGCAGCGATTCCCACACGCTGCCTGCCGGCTGCCGCTCAAAAATCTCCTTGCGCTAACCTGGAAGTCTCTCCTGCAGAGGAGAGACTTCCGGGTTAGCGCTTGGTAGCGCAAGGAGATTGATCGGCAGCCGGCACTGGCAGGCAGCGTGTGGGAATCGCTGCGACTGCGAGCGGAGCCTGCGACTGGAATCGCCATCAGGAACTTTGCTACTGGGCGGGCCTGACCCGAAATTGGGTGGGCCCAGGCCCACCCGGGCCCGCCCGTGGCTACGCCCCTGTCCCACACTACCACCACAGTCCAACCCAACATCACCTACTGTCCCCAAAAAGTTGTGGGTTTTTTTTTTTTTTACCTGGAGTCTCTGGAGTGGACAGCAGACAGTTACAGTGGTGGAGGCAGAGCCTGGACAACTGGTCTGGTGGAGACGAGGCCCAAGTTCAGTACAGCAGCAGTTAGGCAAGCTGCAGAACAGGGCACAGGCAAGGCAGAGGCTTCAGCAGCAGCTGTGCTGCTGCACTGACTGACACTCAAGCGGCAGATGGTGGCTCCCTGGTGGGCTCTTCTTCGCAGCTTCGGCTCTCAGTCAGATGATGATCTAGGAGTCTGATTTGGCGCGAAGTGCGAGGCCGAGGCGGGAAGAGTGAGGTGCGAGCGGGAAGAGTGAGGCACGAGGTGCGAGGCAGACGGGCAGCAGCGGAATTGTGGACGGGGATGAGGCTGCTGACGCGGACTATTGGAGATGGGAGTAGATCTGTGAGATGAGATCTGCAGGGTGACGGGGTCCCACTCCCTTCAGACAACACAGCAGCACGCACCGGAAGTCAGTCCTGCTTCTTCAGATCATCAGATTTTTTTTTATTATTATTTTAGTTACATTTGTACCCCGCGCTTTTCCACTCATGGCAGGCTCTCTCTCTCATTGCCGTGCTGACTGAAAAAACGATGATGTGAACGCCTGCACCGCACGGGAGAGGCTTGCTTGGCTAGCAGCTGGCTGCTGCTGCACAGCAGTGTGCGGTGTGCGCTGAGGTGGCTGTGTTGGCTCAACAAGTTCAATTCTGATCAGAATTAATGGCGGATGGCGGGCTCACTGCTCATTCAGCCTCTGCAGCTCCAGCACCTGAGTCGTGAGCGATACTCTCTGCTCTTCGTGCCCTCCGTCGATCATGCTGTGGGCGGGGCTCCGCTCCTCGCAGCTCAATCAAGGAGCTTGGAAATTTAGGGCTCACCACAGCAGTGCCTGTGATGCTCTGAGTCACATGGGCAGGAGCCAGTATGGGGGGGGGGGGGCACAAAGGTAGGTGCCAGTGCTGCTGGGAAGCTGGAACAGAAAAATTACTCATGTCGTTTAAAACTGCAGCAAACTGTGTTTGCTTGAAGTGGTGCCTAAAATCAGGCGCCTGACTGGCCACTAGTGTAGAGGGGGCCTGAGAGAGGAATGCGGGGGCCTGGGCCCCCGAGACCCCACGCAGCTACGCCCCTGGTTTCTTCATTCCCTTCAGGCCCTCTGAAGTTCGCTAGATTTGGAAGCAAGAACGTCCCAAACTGTGGGTCGGGTCACAAAACCCAGTCCCTCTGTTTACTAAGCCATGCTAGTGGCTGCTATGTGCTAATGCCGACACAGCAGCAGCGGTTTAAAAACCAGGGGGGTAAGTTTTGGGGGTCATGACCTAGGCGCATCATTATTCTGCACCTCCAGGGAGCGTCACACAATTTTGTTTGGCCACAATCATGGAGTTACAGATACAAAGAGATTGGGAAGCAGTGTTCTAGGCAAAAACATACTATAGAGCACAAATTCTCCATTAAGACTCTAACAGGTGCAAAACACACCAAGGGGGAAATGCTTCATTCAGTAGCACCAAACATTTTTGTTTTAAACATTAGTTCACCTATTAAGGTATAGAGTGCTAAGACCCTACACTTAACTTTCCTGACGTAAAGTAGAATTTCTTCATAACTGACCACACAACAAAATGCAAGTCATGTGACTGCTCATTAAAGGAAAGTTCTGTCTACTCTGCCTGTAATTATAAAAGCATCTTAACTGTTCAGTCAGACTAGAACAATTATATGCTCAAGACTTAACCCACATAACTCTCAACCTAGGACCAGAATTATATATTGAAGTGTTAGGTAAACAGCCTCATTACTAGATCAGCCCAAGTGAGACACAGTGAGGTCATTAATCACATGCATTACCACACCAAATGGAAATTCTCAGCGTAAGCCTTTTTTTTTTTTTAGGATATTTATAATAAACCCATTAGGGTATCTGAGTGGAATACCACCAAAATATACATAAATCAAAACACCTAAATACAGAAACAGAATTTTAAAAAAACATATCAAAGATACAAAAACAATGCAACATAAAAACAAGACATGACCTAAAAGAATTATTTAAAAAACATAAAAATGATCAATTAAGAATCCCATTCATAAATTACTAGCCAGTATACCATTCTATAAAATCTCAAAAACCCAGAATATTTTAGAGTTTAGATATTTCCCTACAACTTTCAATAATGCATATAATTGTTGCCAGAGTTGATGGGATATGCAGTATAAAATGTTTTGTACATTTTTGGGATCTTGCTGGGTATCTGTGACCTGGACTGGCCACTGTTGGAAACAGGATGCTGGGCTCAATGGACCTTTGGGTCTTTCCCAGTATGGCAATACTTATGTACTTATGTCATTCCCTTGAAATGAGAAGTATTTAAATACTTGCTGATTTTTGAAAACCATATGTTCAAAGTGAGGTACAGAAGGGATCTTAGCATTAGCTCACGCTCCTTCTGGGAAATCAGCTTAACATTCTTAGGAATATAACAACAAAGAAATCAGCATACTATCAGATTGACTATTTGACAATACTTCTCTGAGATAATTCCGAAATAGAATCTCAGGTGATAATAAAGAACATACAGGAACATTCAATATTCTTTCATTTTTACTCCTAGATTCTGCACCTTCATAGCCTCCAACTGCCTATGAACAGACTATCCTTAAGTCCTGAAGACCAAACAACTTGTAAAAGTAGTACACTTAGTTTCTAAGGGGCCCTTTTATAAAGACGTGGTGAAAAATGGCCAGCGGTAGTGTAGATGCATGTTTTGGGCGCGCGGGGCATCATTTTTCAGCGCACCTGTAAAAAATACCTTTTTTACATTTTTACCGAAAACGGACATACAGCAAAATAAAATTGCCACACGTCCATTTTGGGTCTGAGACCTTACGGCCAGCCATTGTCCTAGCAGTAAAGACTCACGTGGTAACCGGGCAGTAATGACCTACGTGAATCAAATGCCACTTGGCGCACACCAAATACGTCCAAAACAAAATTATTTTTCAGACGTGTGCATCGGACATGCGCCAAAAATGAAATTACCGCAAGAGCCACGGTAGCCAGGTGGTAACTCCATTTTGGCACACGTTGGGCATGCGCGTAGACGCTTACGCAGCTTAGTAAAAGAACCCCTCAGGTAGTTAAACGATCTTCCACATTAGTTGCTCAAGTCTCAAGTTTGGCAACACTTGACACCACTTGAGAAGAAAAGTCACACAATTGTGTGGATTCTTCAAGACAGTGACAATTTTCCACACATCAACTAAAGTCACTTGCCCCCAGGGGAACAAATTCCTCCAAAATTAACAATCTCTCCACAATACTGGATGCAGAGATTTGGGGGGCTCATTCAGTACAGACGTAGGAGACATATCTAGGTTGGAGATATTCTGCCTTGGAGAATTTGAGCAAGCTTGCAAGGTATCCCTCAATACCTCTGGACTCAAAAAAGACATAGTTGGTGGTGGGGGTTGATCAATCCCCTGAACTTTAACAACATTCTTAAAAAGGAAAGATACCTTCTGAGCTCCAGGCTCCTCTTTGGCTTTGAAGGGGCTTCAAAGGGGTGTGCCCCTTTGGTCACGTCCCTTTGGGCCACGTCCCTGTGGCTGTATTTTATTCTTCTCAGTCAGCCCGAAGATGATGTCACAGAGCCGATTGCACTGCTCTCCCCAGGAATACCTCTGGAACCAGGAGACCTCACAAGATGTGTAGGTGGCACTTCCCTCTCACTCTCTCACTGCTCGGCAGGAGCAGCTGCGCTTTATTCTTCTCAGTCAGTCCAAAGATGACATCACAGGGCTGACTGCACTCTCCCTCCAGGAATGCCTCTGGAACCAGGAGACCTCACAGGATGGATAAGTGGCACTTCCCTCTCATTCCCTTCTTAATAATCAATTATCAATGCTAATTAACAAGAATTAAAAATTACATGTGAATATCACTAGGCGTATTCTATAAAGATGAGCAAATCTGAAAAGGGGGTATGGCCATGGGAAGGTCATGGATGCTCCAAGAATTTACATGCGCTGTTATAGAATACATCTGATCTGACCTATTTTAGGCATGGGGATTTACACCAGGCTTCAGGCATCCAACTCGAGTGCCTTTTATAGAATAGCGTTTATTTTTTACAGTACCAATGTTTTCGAACCATATATAGAATTTTGCCCACTATGTACAAAATTATTCCTATTGGGAAAAAATTTGTGTGGAAGAGGATCCAAAAAAAGAGAGACTGTGTGTTTGACTCAGAAGGGAGCAAGTCTGTCCTGGTACATGGGAAACTCTTTACTCCAAAAAACAAAACCTAGCTATTATTGACAGGGATCACAATCACAGATAAAAGATATGGAGCAATGACAGTATTTAATCAATGCTGTACAACCTCAGGACAGAGAGACTGCCTCAAAGCAATAATTGTTTTGCATGTATTTTCAGTAAAGAGTTGCAGCACCCCATATCTGTCTCTGAGTGATTGATTGAAGAAACCTCTATGCCAAGGCCTTAACAGGAAATCCAATTGTCCTGGAGAGAACCTGCTTTTTTGGGTATGAGTCTGCATGCATTGAGCAAAGAGGGGAGTGGAGAGGGATAAATATTTGTTTTGTGGGAGTCCTGGTGTGTGAATCAATCGATAGACCACAACGCAACAAGGAGCACCCCCCCCCCCCCCCCCTTACATACACATTCCAATTTAATTTTCATTGTTTTCACTGTTAATTATTTGTTCTGGCATATAAATATCCACTTATGAAGTAACTGCAGCAAGTCAATGAAAGATATGCCCTGGCCAGTCCACAGCCTGCTTTCCTAACACCAGTGAACCTGCAAAATATTTCCAGATCTACCATGAATTCTTACAGCTTTTCAGCCATAGAAAGTAGCCTTTATACAGATAATAGAGTGCTATCAAGTCTATTTGCTAGCAGGACTTGAACCAGGGCTACTTAGAGGCTCAGAAAAGTGCTCCAAGGTGCCGGACAGAATGAGTCCAATGTCATGGCTGATCACCATGACTTCCAGGAACCAGACAGGCCATCCAATAAGGAAATTATTCCCAATAATCATGCATAAGAAAGTAATTTGTTGTAAGAATCCAATTTTATAATACAGTATCATAAACATACTGGGATACCTATGGATGTTTAACATTTAGAAATTTTATTATGAATGAGAAATTGTACATGAAGTAAAGAGAAAGTTAATGGTAAATAGAGTAATAACCAATTCAGGTAATAATTAATTGTTTGAGATATGGTTATTCTTTGCGAGGATTTGTTTGAATAGGAACAATTTGAGGATTTCGCAGAATCTAGTATATTCTTGTATATTTCTTATTTTGGATGGTAAGGAGTTCCATCATTTGGTTCCTAGGTAAGTGAAGTCTGCAGAGTTCTGTAGATCAGTTTTGTAGATCACATTTTTGCAATTTGGGAGGAGTAGTCTGAGATAGTTTTCTTGCCTCATATTTAGTATTTCTTTGAGGTAAGTTTATTAATGGTACCATATAATCTGGAGCTGTGCCATTTAGTATTTGAAAGGTAAAGGTACATAATTTGAAGGTGATTGTCGCTTTGATGGGAAGCCAGTGTAATTTGATTAATAAAGGGGAGGCACTTTCAAAATGAGAGATTTTGTATATGAACCTGGCTGCACTGTTTTGAGCTGTTTGGATTTTTTTCAACAGGTACTCCTTACAGCCAGCATATATGGCATTACAATAATCGAACTGATATAATGACTGTACCAATAATCTGAATATTTCTGATGAGAAATAGGGTCTGATCCTTTTTAGTTTCCAAACAGACCTGAAAGATTTTGTGATTACTGAGGAAACTTGAGTATCAAATGTTTGTCTATAGTTATACCTAGAATTTTCACATTATTGTCAATGGGGAATGAAATGTCGTCAATTGTGAAACTGTTGTAGTCATTTTGGTCAAATAGGGTGGTAAAGACCATGAATTTAGTTATTTTCTTTATTTAGCTTTAGTTTGGATTCTGAGGCCCAGGTTTCCATCAAATTTAAGCCAAGTTTTGCCTTTTGTAAGATGTCTTGATAATAATAATAAGACATACACTGCAATGGACAGATTAAAAAAAAAAGACACACAAAACCTTTTCTCCTGAACTTACTGTCTAGTCAATAGACAGGATGAACAGTGAGACGCCAACATGGATCCCAGTGCATAATCAGGTTTAGACCATATATTCCTCCTCTCCTTCACTATGAACCACTGATAGATGACTGGTCAGAGTGGATTCTACATTGGAATCTATAGCAGAAACTCTACTCTAATAAGAGCTTTTATTAAAGAGGAAATCATGAAAACAAGCAAAGTTAGCGAAGGCAATGTGGAAACAGTATTCTGAATGAGATGTTCTTAGGAAGAGAGGTGAAAACTGCATTAATGGAGAAGAACACAGAAAGTAGTTTAGGCAGGACTGAGGATGTAAGCAGGAGGAGCAGTGCAATTTCAATAGTTTCTGAACTTCTGACCTACTTTGACATTCTCTAAGCTGGCAAAAGCTGTTACCACTTCCAGGTTAGCATCTGGACCAGACCCAGTATCACAAACTATTCATGACCTCACCCCCACAGAGGTCGGTATTCCTGCACTTCAGGTGGCCCTGGATGGGAACCTGATACTTGGTAAACAAACAAACAAAAAAAAGGCCATATTCTCCATACTCAAACTAAAAGTTTGAAATCTTATTCTACAACAACATTTTAAATCTTATTCCAGATCACATGCAGGGCCAACCCCTATGCATAAGTAGCTCTTCTTTGCACACATCACCCCACTTTTCAGCAAATGAGGGCCCCTAAAGAGTCTCGGCACATGGCCCCACACTCCCTGACTGCTCCCAGCCACATACATTTTACTAAACTCACCACCATAATCTAAAACTCCCCGACTATTATCATCTGTTATTTTATTAGATTTTTTTAAAGAGATTTGTTCCATTGGTTTTTGCCTTTGTCTGTATTGCCACAAAACCAACTGTGTGATTAACTGAGGAAGGTGGCACTTGATACAGTCTTGCAATCAAACTAAGGACTAGATGTACTTGGCAAATTTTTCCACAGATAACAGACTGGGAAAACTGGAGGACCTCTGGTCCTAGATATAAGTACATAAGTAATGCCACACTGGGAAAAGACCAAGGGTTCATCGAGCCCAGCATCCTGTCCACGACAGCGGCCAATCCAGGCCAAGGGCACCTGGCAAGCTTCCCAAACGTACAAACATTCTATACATATTCCTGGCGGGGAGAAGGGGAAGAGATGCCTGGACCATGTAGTAGCGATGCAGGTAGGGAAATCGGGGGGGGGGGGGGGGATATCAGGGGCCCCTTCACTTTCTGCATTGAGCCCCACTATGTCTAAAAGCAAAGAGGATGTATAAGGGGCCCTTTTACTAAGTTGCATTAGATGCTAATTCACACCTAATGCAGCTTAAAATAGCATACTGCAGGACACGCTCAGACATCCTGCCGTAACTGCCAAATTAGTGTGCGCTAGCTGTGAGCTAAAAAATATTTTTCATTTCTTTTTGAGGCAGCATGTCAGGGGGCAGAGAGTGGGTGTTCCTGTGCTAGTCATTTAGAGCAGTTGGTTAGCACAGGAAAACCGCCTGCAAAATGGGTGGTGGTAAGTGCTCATGTGGTAATATCTCTCTATATAAAAAGCAACACCAACGTTCTATGAAGCCTCCAGCCGGAAGTGTGAAGGGGGCGAGATATCCGGTTTCCCTATGAGTGTCTGCCCCGCCCTCTCTGTAACACAGTCAGTGAAGGAAAACAGCAGAGCACGAAATCAAATCGCTGGCTCTGTAACAGTGAAGGACTCAGAGGGGGGAGGGGAGAGAGGCCAGAGGGCAGGGACACACACACACTGCCACATGCACATAGAAGAAAACATTGCTAGCCCCCCCCCCCCCCCCGTTTCATTTGCTTCAGAAACGGGGCTTTTTTACTAGTTTTTTAATATAATTCAAATGCAGGGGGTAATCACAAATACACTGGAGTGAATGTTGCATTACACTTATAAACAAATATACCCCAGACCACCAACACATACAAGCATACATTCATATTGTATGCGTTGGTGGTCTGGAGTACATATCAAACACTATTTCACAATTCACATCATGTAATATACAAAATGAATGGCAGAAGAACATCGCTTATATTTGAAAGATAATGATATAAAGGGGTTTTTTGAAGTCCGACGAGGAAAACTGGACTCCGATAAATGTAGGCACTTAGGGGTCCTTTTACAAAGTCGAGGTAAAAAGTGGGTGCATCTTTTAGGCGCGCGCTGGGCCCATTTTTTTAGCGTGGCTGGGAAAAAAGCTATTTTTACAGCCTGAGCCTTACTTACCACCAACCCGACATGGTAACTATGCAGTGCGCACCAACGTGGGCACGCTGCCAGTTACCACAGGGAACACCCCCCACGGTAGCAAAATTATTTTCTACCACGGGATCTGGAGTGTGCCAAATTGGAATTACCACTGGACACACACTTTACCTTGCAGTAGTATCGATTTGGCGCATGCTATCCACGCGCTAGCCCTCTCGTGACTTTGTAAAAGGGCCCCTAGATATTTGACTTGCTGCCACAGTTTGGACATTTGAGGTCTTTTTTCCCCTTTATTATTATTCTATGAAATGGTCTATTCTCCTGCATATGGGGAGAGAGTTAGAACTTTATTTCTTCAACATTAGCGCATGGCCCATTAAAACAAAAAATGCAAAAAAGGATATTTTACAGCTGCACTAGGCCTTAGCGCAGAAGAAAAGCCTGCATAAGGGCATGCTAAGGCCACAGCTTAATAAAAGCATCCCTGAAAGACCTATGGTGGAACATGTGAAAAATGTTCCATGCATGCTGATGACACATTAATTTTTCTGGCTCAAATAGACACCTCATGCATGGTACTAATGGCTCTCTTGGAAGATTTTTGGAGGGTCTCGGGTTATCAACCCGAGCAGCAACCCCAGCTGCCTTTAGCACTGGATTTTACTGAATCCCCCAGCCTCTGCAAGGTTAAAAGCCGATCAAGAAGCAGCCTCGTTACTATACATGTAAATATGCACTCCAAATCACAGGGTTTGTGAACACTACACATCTACTTTTTTAAAAAATGGCAAAAGTTCCACATCCTTCTGTGTATCTCTCTGTGCATCTCAACAGAAGGACATCATCACCCGAGTCATATCCCAGAAGAGTGGCTGCAAGCTTAATGGAAGGGGATTTGGCAGACATGCTTCAACTTTCCATTCTGAGGAAGTCAATGCATCCATCTTCAGCAAGATCGAGACTCATCATCATCAAATTCTCATCTAAAATTATATCTGTTCAGAAGCTGGCTGGAATCTGTCATACAACTTACTACTTCCTCATGAAGCAGAAGGGGGAATTTACTTTATAACTCTGATTCCTTGTTTTGTTTCCATGTTGAACAGCATGCATGCTAGATTTTAAAAATGGACTCTCTGCAGCTGTTTTTGTCCAAGGCCACTGCTTGTTAGGGAGGAAAAAAGTAAGAAAATGGCAAAGTGGGGCTCATTTTCAAAGCACTTAGCCTTCCAAAGTTCCATAGAAACCTATGGAACTTTGGAAGGCTAAGTGCTTTGAAAATATGGAGATCGTGCACTTTAATAAATCTTGCTATAAATGTTGAAACCCTCTGCTCAGTGTGCAGCGGTAGCTAAGAAAGCAAATAGAATGTTAGGTATTATTAGAAAAGGAGTGAAACCATTGCGCAACCATACCTTGAATACTATATGCAAAAAAGATACAGTGGAACTAGAAAAGGTATAGAGAAGGGTGATGAAAATGATAAAGGGGTTGTAATAACTTTCCTGTGAGGAAAGGCAAAAGAGGCTACTGCTCTTCAGTGGCATTGCACAACAAAAACATATCAGTGTTGTAGAGCACAATTTTCTCTTCAGATGATACTGTTCACAAGCTGATTCACGCAGACTCTTTTTTAATAATTGGCTTTGAACTTTGGTACATTTTACCATTTGCGCTGACAGTGCCAACTTTGAAGAGATCCTGCATGGCGGTTATAGATGCTGGTTAGTTGCAAATCTGGCAGTATTATGTACAGCACAAGCATAATGCTGTTCAAAATTTCAAGTCCGTATCTTTGTTTGCATGGAAGTTGTTGCGGTCTGAATATTGGGTCCAAGTATGTTCCGATGAGTCGTGACCAATTTTGATGCACACTTTGAGTCAACTTGTTTGACTGGATTTTGCATCCATAATGTTAAAATGTCATTGGAATTAGCATCAAAAACTGTACAGGATTTGAATTTTTTAGCCATTCTTATAAATGTGTTTGGATTTTATTAGACCCCAAAAATGGCATTTTGGTAAATGTTGTGCGCTCATGGACTGACAACCTTTCAGAAAAGGGGGTCTAGATCTGCAACTATTGCAGTTAGAGACCTCAAATTTTGGGAAACTTCATTTAACACCGGACTCGCGCAACAGATACAATTTGAACAAAATTGGAGAACATGATGGTGGGAACTTTTTTTTAATTTTAGACCACTTGGCATGGAATGACCCAGTATGATCATGCTTCTCCTTTACTGATTCAACTTCACTGAATCAGTAAATAAAATATCGAATCTGGTTTAAACTATTGGTTATTACCCATAAAGTGTTACACCTTAGAGGTTCTCTCTACCTTAGTTATACCATACACAGCAACCTGTGCTCTTCAGTCGCTTGATGCTAACCGTTTGATAGTACCATCCCCAAAGAATGCTCATTACGAATCTACTAGATCCTCAGCAATCTTCTACCTGTCACCTAGTCTCTGGAATAGTCTTCCTTCTAATGCTAGGACAGAACTTCTCTTGCTCAAATTTAAGACGGCATTACTAAAGACCCAATATTTTCAGCTTACTTATAATATTTTGGCTATCTAACTGTGCTGTGCACTACTTGTATGGTCACCCAGATCCGCTTTGTTTTATTTTACAATTTACTTCATTGTTCTGCATGTTACGTTCTCTTGAATGAATGTATTCTTTCCTGTCTTTAATGGAGTTCCTTTATTTACAGTTATTTTATTTAGGAATTTTGTAATCTGCCTTGGCCTTTGATTAGAAAAGACGGTATATCAAGTAGTAAATAAACATAAACGTTCCCTTCCAACGTCCCAGTCGGCTAGCAGAAAGAGAGGACATACCTCAGGTTGTGTCCTCCTCCTCTGCCACTTGGATTCCAGTATAAGAGGCCCTTTTACTAAAGTTTAGCACTCACTAAGGGCCAGATTCTATATAAGGAGCCTAAAAAAATCTGCAAAGTAAACATTTCCACCTAAGCATATTCTCTAAGTGGTGCCTAGATTTAAGTGCAGTATAGAGAATACACTTAGTTAATATCCCAACGCCTAAAACTTAGTGCCTCCATTTACACCAACAAAAATGTGGCATAAATCCCTGCGCATAGATTTACACGCACTGGGCCATATCCTATAACTACACTCATAAATTTGGGAACTCCACAGAATGCCCATTTCCCCGTCCACAGCCACACACATTAGAATTTAGGTACAGTTCATTACAGAATACGCTTAGCGAGTTGTGTGTGTAAATTCTAATTGACAATTAGTGCTCATTACTGCTCGTTAAGTGCTATCAATGCTGATTTGCTTGTTAAGCCAATTAAGTTACGCACACTGTTATAGAATATGCCTGGATTTTGTGTAGGATCTCTAGGCATGCTATATAGAATCCGGCAGTAAATGCTGTGCATTCTATTTTTTACCAATGGGCTGCGTGGCACTTAGTATATACTAATGTCCGTTAGTGCACACTAAACTTAGTAAAAGGGACCCTAAGAGTTTTAACCACAAATAAATTATACTGCTACATAATTCAAACCCTGAATCAGATCCCAGGCAGCAGGAGGGGGAGACCTGCCCCAAAACACAGCTGTTATCCTCTTCCTATCCCCACAGGGAGTTGGGGATACAACAAGGCCCATGTCCAGGCAAAAACAGCCCAGCCAGCTGCTGCCTCCAGCACCCGTCCCAGAACCTGCAGTTTTGTAGGAAATCATGCAATTCTAAGGCAAATACCAAATTTTGTGTTTGTCATATCATCGTAGAAAACCAGAGGTCCAAGTTATACTCCACATTTCTTATGAGAAATCCCTCAGTTGGAAAAAAAAAGTTCCCTTTATTCTTTAATACAAATCGTAGGTTATGCACCCAATTCAAAGAGAAACACGGACCAGATTCTCAGTGCACAGCTAAAGTAAAGCATTGAACATAAGAACATAAGTGTTGAAATACTGGGACAGACCGTAGGCCCATCAAGTCCAGCATCCTGTTTCCAACAGTGGCCAATCCAGGTTACAGGTTACCTGGCAAAATCCCAAAACAGTACAATACATTTTATGCTGCTTATCCTCGAAATAAGCAGTGGATTTTGGTCATTTAACTTTGTGAGCGGTTATTAAAAATAATTCTAAGTGAACTCAGTCCAACACTCATCCACAGAAGAAGGAGCAACAATACACATAACAATATAAACTTCTCTTCCTTCACCCTCTGCCACAGCACAGAATAAGTATATGGCAGATAGCAACAATGTCAATGCTCCTTTCTCCCCTCAGTAAAGCAAAGGCGGCGGCAGTGCATGCATCCCTCATGCACTGGCAGCAAATTGTCTATTCATTTAAATGGCACAGATAAATATATGTTTAAACAGTGAGAACGCTTGCTTCTATGCTGTAAGTTAGGCCTTCTTTTTTTATTGCCCACCCTAAACTCCGCTTCCTAATTTACATATAAGTTTTATTTGTAAAGCCCTTGACGGCACAGTCCACAAATAAAATGATGTGTAGAATGATCGCAGAGGTCTTTTTAAGCAATCTGCCCCCGATTCATCATATACTGTTTTAAGTCTTTTTCAATTTCAGGCCCTATATGTTTTCCAGTGGTTTTTACCAGTTCTTCAATTTAAATTTTGATAATTTTTAAGTAGAGCATTGAAAATTGAATATAGCAAGACACCTGATGTCATTCATATATGGTAGGGGTCACCAAATCAATCTGGTTTAAACGATTCCCGCAATGAATATCTACCTTCACTGTATGCAAATATACATCTCTATGGGGAAATCCTAAAACACATAAAGGTCTGGCTTTAGGTTTTTCTGATATACAGTAAAATAAGTTACATAATGTTGGCAAAAGAAAACGGTACGATCTGTACTATTAAATGTTTAAAGTACAAAGAGAATACAGCAAGCCTCACCCAGTAATAAAGAAAAAAATAGGACAGCTCTGTTGTGTTTCAAATGATCTAGCACGTTCCCATGAATGCCTGGATGCAGCCATGTTAATAAGTCACATATTATCTAACGCATTGGGACTAGCTGGCATGATTACACTGTACATAGTGGAATCTCTAGTTTATCCAGTGTATATTTGTGATCTCCCTCATAGGGCCACTCCCAGCAGCACATGGCATTTGCAGGGAAGCAACTTAGAACACATCAAAGACAGATACATGAGAAGAAGGTGCCCTTTCCCATTTATTATATTCTAGTGAGGTAGTTTATCAGTTCCAGGACAATGTGTGGCACAGGATATGTCTGATTTTAGGTATGCAACTACTATTATCCTATGAAATATTAAACTGGAAGTCTATGGGGGTTACAGAGTCACTAAACATGGGCTTCATGCTTACCGTAGCTCTGAAACTCACAGTTAACTGGAAAAATCTCACACCTGTAGATTTTAGTGTCTGATGGAGAGAGAGAATGTTAATAGCACTTCGTCTGGATGTAAGTACTGGGTAGACTGGATGCATATGTTGGAAACTGATTGGTATTACATAGTAACATAGTAGATGACGGCAGAAAAAGACCTGCACGGTCCATCCAGTCTGCCCAAGAAGATAAACTTCTATGTGCTACTTTTTTATTTGTACTGTCCTCTTCAGGGCACAGACCGTATAAGTCTGGCCAGCCCTATCCCCGCCTCCCAACCACCAACCCCGCCTCCCACCACCAGCTCTGGCACAGACTGTATAAGTCTGCCCAGCACTATCCCTGCCTCCCACCACCGACTCTGGTACAGACCATATAAGTCTGCCCAGCACTAGCCCCGCCTCCCAACCACCAGCTCTGCCACCCATTCTAGGCTAAGCTCCTGAGGATCCCTTCCTTCTGCACAGGATTCCTTTATGTTTATCCCACGCATGTTTGAATTCCGTTACCATTTTCATCTCCACCACCTCCCGCGGGAGGGCATTCCAAGCATCCACCACCCTCTCCGTGAAAAAATACTTCCTGACATTCTTCTTGAGTCTGCCCCCCTTCAATCTCATTTCATGCCCTCTCGTTCTACCGCCTTCCCATCTCTGGAAAAGGTTTGTTTGCGGATTATTTGTCTATCATTCTATATTCAGTTTGTTTCTATTTCTAAGTTTAAGTTGAATGAACAGATTTGAAACAAAAAAAAGAAAGGAAGAACAGTATGGCATTTCAATTATTTTAGCTGGTGTTGAAAATTCAATAGAGGATTGTATACAGTATCCTCTTTCTTGTGGCACATCTCTTCCTCTTCCTTCACACACACACACAACCACACACTTCCCCATCCCCTTTCTTACTTCTCTATCTGTGGATTTCCTCCATCCACCAGGTCCACTGCCTCTCTCCATGTGTACTAGGATGCAGACAGTGCCCCCCGCAAGGTTCCTAGTGAAACAGCATGGGCCCCAATAGATGCCACCAGCCACAAAGTATTACATGCACGGGTCAATATTCAGTTGGTGGCGGCGGTGAGTATTTTGCTAACTGCCATCAGCGTTATTAGATATTGAATGCTGGACCATCTCCAGCCTTCGGCATTGAATATCTGTTTTTTGCGGAGCCAGCTACGTTGATATTTAGCATTTAACCGGCCATAGGTTACTGTATAAAGATAGCACAGATTTTTCTGTGGCATGCGATCACCCTAGCTGTTAAATGCCAACTCCGTCCCCAGAATGCCCCCAAAATAGCCAGTTTTGTGTTAGACGTTAACCAGGTCATTTTTAGCAGAACTAATCAGTTAAGTGTCACTGAAAATTAGCAGATAGCTCTGACCAAGCAATTTAACCTGTCAACAGCCATTTCTGACCAGACAGTGCCTTGTAAAAGATTTCACAGCCTTGTACATTCTTCACAATCTGCCGTCTATAAAAACACTAGCCGTTGAGCCCGTTAAAACGGGCTAGTGGGTCGCCGCTGCCCCCTCCCCCCCGAGGTCACCGCTGCCGGTACCCCCCCCCCCCCCCAGAGTCACCGCTGCCGCCACCCCTCCACCCAGCCCGTCTCTTCGCTATTCAACTTACATCTCTGCAGCAGGCAGATCAGCTGAGCTCCTGTCGGCCTTCCTTCTCTGCCTGTGTCCCGCCCTCGTGTGACATAATGTCGGTGAGGGCGGGACACAGGCAGGGAAGGAAGGCCAAAGGCAGCTCAGCTGCTCTGCCTGCTGCGGAGATGTAAGTTGAATAGCGAAGAGACGGGCCGGGTGGAGGGATGGCGGCAGCAGTGACTCCAGGGGGGGGGTACCAGTGGTGGTGACCTCGGGGGGGAGGGGGAGCGGTGGCGACCTCGGCGGTTCCCTCCCCTTCACGCAGTTTCCCTCTCTGTCCCGCCCCCCCCCCCCCCGTCATCACATATTGACGCGGGGGCGGGACAGAGAGGGAAGTCTCTACTGCGCATTTGCGAGTGAGTACGGTCACTCGCTGTTTATATGTTTCATAACTTTAAATTCAGTTAAATTCCTATAAAGCTCTACTTTCAATGTAAAAAGAACAATTATAAACAAATATTCAAAAGAAAATCAAGAAGTCTTGTTTGCATAGCTTTCCAATATTTGGTAGAAGCACTTAACCAGCTATGCTTTATCTGGCTGCGGATGCCTGGATATTCAATTCCAGTGCCTGGACATGGTCTGGCATTGAATATCTGGGAATAAAGCCGTCAGAAATAATCTAGCTCACTCTGCACTCGCTGTTGCATGAGGAAGGTTCCTGTGGATGCAAAATACATGCTTGCACTTAACACTGTGACAATGCAGAGTCAGGGGTCAGTATTTTTTTTATAGTAGAGTTCCAGGCAACATAATTTAACTCAGATAATTTTAGTTGATTATAATCAATGTTGGCAGGTTTGTTCATTTCTGTGTGTTTGTTTGGGGGTTTTTTTGTATTGCTTGGGAATATATAAAAATTGCATTCTTTTTTTTCTTGGGGCAACTGCCTAACAAGTGTTTAATGTGAGGCGAGCTCCTCACCCTCTTTCCTGATCAGAGTTTTCAGGGGGCCCTCTCTTTTGGGTGTCTGGGGGAATGCCACCTTATCCCTAGCCTCAGGCAACAGATTGCTATGAGCTGCTCCTGGGGTAAGTGCTGTCAGTGGAGGGGGCAAGAAAAAGGGAGGCAAGTGCTGCCTCTGGGGGAGAAGGGCTAGAAAGAAAATACTGCCTTGGGAGGGGGGAGGAAAAAGTGCTGACTGTGGATGGCCGAAGAAAAAAACGTTTTACCTGTTTGGGGTGAGGTTGGGGGGGGGGCTACGTTTTTCTATCCATGTGCATGGTATGGGGAACTACTGGTAAGGAGGAAGGAAGGGAGAAAGAGAAAATGGGTGGGTGATGGTGTCAGACCTAGGTAAGAGGAAAGGGAAAGTGCACTCTGGTCTTGTTAATTTATGTGAATGTGAGAGGAGGCATAATGGGAGAAATTTTCCCATGGTGCTGACTCTTTTCAGTTAAAAAAACATTATATATATATATATATATATATATATATATATATATATACATATATATATATACACATACATATACATATTGATAAGATATAATACAGCTGTCACTTCTGCTGATCTACTGAATGCAACGAGATCCAGTCACTGAGGACATTCCTTTCCAAGATTACCAGCATAGCACAAGCATCTGGACATTTCTGAACCAGGACCTCCACCAAAATACAGTCAAGCAAAATCATGAAATAATTAATTTGAGATTCTCTATTGCTATTTATTGCTATTATGGACTCTTATTCTGTTTTATTTTCAGTTTAGCAGTAATCCTGTCTATATATTGGAAAGGTTTTTAGGTTTTATTTTTATTATCTTATTATTTCCTTTTTAGCTAATGACACCTTTTCTATTATGAATAGACGTTCATAATTGAACCCATACTGTTCTTATTGTTTTCACTTCTGTTTTAGTATTGATGTTTCTTGAAGATTTTCCCCATTATTTCTGTTTATGTTATTCAAATTGATATTGCTTCTCTCAGGATAACACCAAACCATAATACTATGGTATAACCGAGTAGATATTTATAGGTTTACTTAGTTGCATGTCTTTCTGCAGGTTTGACCAAGCTCCAAGTGGAGTAATGGTAAGGAATATATACAACCCTGGGGTGGTGGGGGGGTGTTAAGATGGCGTCGTGAGCGGACGTGTTGGAAGTGAGCTCCGACCTTTTCCTGCTAAACAAAAATTCCTCTTTCAAATGCCGCACACTAAGCGCAAAGGGACGCTCCGAGGAATTCCCTTACCTTCGGGAGCATCCACTCCGGTAGGACAGGGTCTCGAGCGCTTCTTCCCCGCTCTTTCTCGAGAAGGCGGAGCGGATTCCTTGTCAGGGGGAACCGGTGAAGCAGTCCCCCCCGCTGGAAGTAGAGACATCACTTTCCCCGCCAAGCTCGACGCCTCCTCCGTGCCCTGCAACAAACGCCAGCCGCGTGGGGTCTACTCTGGAGTCCGGAAGGGGCGAATCGGAGAGGCCCACAAGGGAACTCAGCAGTGCTGGGACAACTAAGATTGCAGGACAAGAAGCGGAGGTAGACCTGGACAGGATGTGGCTGAAATTGTTAGATATAGAGAAGACCCTGGGACGTTCCTCTGAAGAGGTAAAATCTTTGAATTTACATGTAAAAGAAGTGAAGGAATCTCTGGATTTGGTTAAACAAGACTTTACTACAAGAATTGAGGCCTTGCAAAAAGAGACTAAACAGACAGAAGATTTCAAAGTGGCCATGATTAAAGATAATTTGGATATTAGAAGGAAGATAGAACAAATGGAGAACTTTAATAGGAGATTGAATTTACGTGTATTGAATTTTCCTAGATTGATGGGTGTATCCCCAAATGATATGTTTGTAAGATTTTTGAAAGAAAATTTGAATTTTCCACAGGAAGTTGTTCCACCATTAAATAAGATTTATTATATACCTAGTACAATGAAAAAAGTAGAAGGAGAGAAATCAAATGATTTACAAAATATCACAGCTATTTTGGAGCAATCTATGGATAATGTAATTGAAAGAGGGACACTGATGGTATCATTTGTGTTTCAACAGGACTTGAATGCAATAATGAGACTATATTTCAAATCATCTAACCGTATTTTTGCAGGTCAATAAATATGGCTTTATCCCGATGTGACAAAATCAACTCAAGAAAAAAAGAAAAATGTTTCTCTCTAAGAGGTCAAAAGTAGTAGATATAGGGGGAACCTTCCTTCTAGCTTACCCATGTAAATGTCTCATAAGGTTAAATCAGACAAATCTGTCTTTTCTGTTTTCCGTAATCAGCTCCAAATTCCTTTCTAGAAGCAGGAACAACGTCCAGAGTTAAAGAATGTTGCAGAATGACACCATAATTTTGTAGAAATTAATTAGTATTTGAATTCTGTAAACATCACTACTTCCTGCCCCTCCCCCCCCCCCCCCCCCCCCCCCCCCCCCCCCCCCCGTTTTGAGGTCTAAGGAAGCCAAATTGAATTTAACTTTATGTTTGAAATAATTTTTAACTATGTTAATTTTATGGCTGTGTTAAAACTTTGGCAGAAGGTTATATCTGTTAAGTATATATAAATAACAACCCTGGGGTGGGCTCGTGCTATATTAAAGAGAGACTCCATGCTCCCAGTCATTATGTCTATGTCAACGCTTATGTATGGCCCTTCTTACTACTACTATACTACTACTATTTACTATATTTAGCATTTCTATAGCGCTACAAGGGCGTACGCCGCGCTGCACAAACATAGAAGGAAAGACAGTCCCTGCTCAAAGAGCTTACAATCTAATAGACAAAAAATAAATAAGTAAGCAAATCAAATCAATTACTGTGAACGGGAGGAAGAGAGGAGGGTAGGTTCTCTTCCTGTAGAGTTTCATAATATTCCAACCAGCTCAAGGATTCTGGATATCTACAATCTAAGACAGTCTGCAATCAGAGTACTAATCGTATATCTGTTGAGCCCATAACAATGCTTAATCAAAGCTACTATTCCTTCCCCAAGACCACTGAGACAGATATATTAGATTATCTCCCCACGCACTAGTTAAACCACTATGCAACAGATGCTATAGAAGCCATAGAAAGACCTGCAACTATTTAGTGGTATGATACACCTGAGATTGCTACTAATACAAATAATACTGAATATTGAACAATGTCAATAATGCTAATCAATGCTAATCCATATATAACCTGCGAAGCTATGTACAAACTGCTCACATTGAACCTAACTCATTTCATGAAAACTATGCTTTGCAAAATCAATAGGCTAAGCCTGATGGATTTGTAGATGGACCCATAAATCTTTCTTATTTATAAAACCTCTCTTACCACAGGTTTTGAGCACGTCTCAAGAGGGGTGACATCATGATTGAGGACCAAAGGGTAATGAAAAGGGAATTCCATATGCCGCGGAAGCAGGGCCGTGCCTAGGGTCTACGGCGCCCCCCCTGCAGTTGGCCCCCGCCCCCCCAAAAATGATCGCTACACTACCCGCCCTCTTCTCCCCAGATCCTTTTCCTTTTTTTTTTGTTAAATTTACCTCTGTCCGGCGGCAGCGTAGTGTTAGTGAGAAGGAGGCGGCGCTCCCCGCCCCGACGTGTCAGTCTTCCCTTCGCCTCAGTGTCCCACCTTCTTCTGATGTCATTTCTGATGTCAGAAGAAGGCGGACTGAACGAAGGGAGACTGACACGTCGGGGCGGGGGAGCGCCACCTCCTCACTAACGCTACACTGCTGCTGGACAGAGGTAAATTTAAACAAAAAAAGAAAAGGAAAAGGATCTGGGGAGAAGAGGGCGAGGTAAGCATGGTGCGGCGGGGCACCCCCCAGAGGATGGCGCCCTCCTGCCATGCTTACCTCACTTACAGTGTTGGCACGGCCCTGCCCGGAAGATATATCAACACTTGAGATTGAAGTTTCCTATTTTGTACCGATAATTCCTAAGACCAAAACACGCCCTCTCGTTTGATGGCTTGCCACCTTCTGGAATGGATGATGACAAGCTCGACGAGCTTAGTGTCACCCCATCTGATGTGGTGAAGTGGGGAATGATAAGATATAATACAGCCCGAGACCCCCACTGGAATGGTGGAGGGCAGAGCCATAGAGCTCAGGCTACTAGGGACATAGGCCAAGTCAGAAATCTGATGGTTGACATAACTAGAAGATTGCTGGAAAAGCATGGCTTAGTTTTTAGGCCTAGACTAAGACCAGAATGGCCTGAACTGGAAAAGGTAGGTCAAGGAATATGAAACAAAATGGAAGATTTAAAATATGAACAAAATGGAAACTTTAATATCAGTTACAAAGTGGAATTTCTCTAATCTAAGTTAGAAAAACAAGTTGAAAAAACAAGTGCATCATGCCAGGTGTAAGGAAATGATTGAGAAAGGGGGGGTGTCAACTTTCCAATTAAGCAAGATTGTGGTCAGCTAGTTTGGGATAAACAAGTTTAACATGGTAGCTTATGGGCCCCATACTTAGAATGGAGATAGGAGAAAATATAAGGCGGGAAGATTTAGGGCATGTCAGAAGACCTTTTGACTTGCTACACGAAGTGCTGTCCGACTGTCCACCCATCTGCTTGTATACCTGATCCTGCTGTATTATTGTGGTAAGCTATAATAAAGTTGATTATTCTTGCATCGTGTTCCCTTACTCTTTCCTATAGAATATTTAGAGACTTAGCTAAACTCTTGGGGTAAAAATGGCTAGTAAGATAATACCCAAGCACACAATTACCAGTTAGGAGTCAGATAGCAGCCAAATAGATAACAGCCTTCAGGGGATCTTCTCTGGTAGATGGCTAGCTTGCCAGCCTACCACAGTTGGTCCTCATGGGTCTATCCAACCCCAGATTAAAACTATATATATATATATAGATATACATACACACACATGCTGGCTTCACAGCTTCATATTCAGTGTTTTAGGCTTGCTTGTGTGTACCATAATGAATATTTTATTTTATTTTTTATTACATTTGTACCCCGCGCTTTCCCACTCATGGCAGGCTCAATGCGGCAGGCAATGGAGGGTTAAGTGACTTGCCAGAGTCACAAGGAGTGCCTGTGCCGGGAATTGAACTCAGTTCCTCAGTTCCCCAGGACCAAAGTCCACCACCCTAACCACTAGGCCACTTCTCCACATATATAAGATGTATATATGCAAATGGCTATGCTAATGTGCCATACTCCACCCTTTGCTCCCCCCCCCCCAAATGAAACAATCAGACTGCACCATGGTACCAGCTTACTGTTAATTATGTCACAGTGATGTAGACTTTTGTAAACAATAATTAGAATTTGAATAATTTGTATTTGATATGATAATTTAAAGAAAACTGGGATTTTGGATTGGAACAGCAATCACGGGCAAAATGTCAGTAGTGGACAAAATGAACAGACACTTTGTCCACTTTGTCAACAGGCACTTGAAGAACAAGGTTTCAGAGCAAAGGTGATAGTGACTGCATACCATCTCAAGAACTGGAAGCTCAGCACTGTGAAAAAACTTTGTCCGCATGTCTAGAGAGCAATGTTGGAGGCCTACCACAAGCTCCACCCAAAACAATTGGGATGGGCATGGGGGGGGTGCTAACCCTTAAATATTTCCCCCCCTCTCCCCACTGCCAATATGTCTTTCTTGCTTAATACCCCCACCCCAAAGTAAGCAGGTGAACTACACCTATGATTCCTGTTGACTTTTGTCTAGACAATTTTAGTGCTGAACATTAGAAACTAAAGACCTGTTTTTATCTCAGATTGTAGGTGTCTGTTAGTTGGTTAGCCGCCTAGACAGATTACAAATTTTTTTAAAATAAATAAAACATCCCAAAAACAGTCAAGGCTGTGTCAGTGCAAAGTTCGCTACACCACCCCGTTACTGCCTCTGAACCTTGCCCTGGATGGAGTTTACAGCAGGTGAGAGGGTAATTCAGTCTCCAAACTGCATCAACCTCTTTGATGCCAGCTAGTGCCAGACAGAGAAATTGGAGGGGGGGGGGGGGAAGACATGGTCTGTGATATGGAAGCTGTCCACCAGGAACTGGACTGATATCACCAGTTCGCAGCTTTATTAACTTACACAGTCCTGGCTTCTCTTCCCCATGAGGCACAGAGCTGACCTTTGCTATTCAGTGTAATGAAACAGAGTGTAGTGCGATGTTGTGTTTTTGTTTGCAGTGCAATAGAATGCCAAAGAGTACTGTCTGCAGCCATGAGGACATATGCAAGAGAAGTGCAGTGCTACATAGTACTGTGAGAAATTCACTGCTTTATCCGGCCCCATTCAAAAGATCAGCAGAGACTGGCTGCTCAGTCCAGGGCTCTCCTCATCTCTTCCTCATTTTCTTGTTAGGTTTTTTGTGTTACCTGAAAGATGCAGTCAGAGAGGGTGAAGACAGCACAGAAGCCAGCAAAGAAATACGCTTCACTTTTTTCTTTTCTTTTTTAAAACACAGAGGTCAGGAGAGTCCCCCACAGAATTCTGGTCAAGAAGTGGGTTGTACTGGGGGAGGGTTTCTTCCAAGGAGCTCCAGGGGGGTTGCTGCCCCAACCCCTCATGTAGGTGAGAGCCATAATATGTCCAGTACGGGGGGGGGGGGGGGACTTTTACCTATCTCTGTGCTGGAAAATGCATCCCCTAGGGATGCACACCTACTGGGTGAAGCAGTTCTCTATCTTACTGCTCTCAAAACACCTATCCATATGTTTTTGTTTCTGTCTCAGCTAGAATATAAAACACACTGAACCCTGGAAAGGGGATATTAGCAGTATACAAGAATTGATTTGATTTGGTTTGGTTATCTGAACTTATATGTAAACAAGCTTACCACGTGACCTGCCTGTCATCCATAACAATTCAGTGTTCAAACACACACAAAAAGAAAGTGTCAAACCATGCATGATCAATGATTGGGTTTAAGCTAAATGAGACAAAAAGTGAGTTTGATATTTTGATTCTAGGAATTTTCACAGAGATCTAAGTATACAATTAGAAACCCTATTAGATTTAAGTCTGTCTTATAATTCATGCTGGCTCCTTCTCATTGTGGTATATATCGATACACAGATGTATAAATATATGTTCCATGGCACAGTTTTTTTGACTACCTAATTTTTAGCAATGTGTGCTGAAGGTTCAAATCAAACCCTCACAGTGACTACAGCAGAGCTTTCTAAACCTCTCCTGGGGATCCCACAGCCAGCCAGTCATGTTTTCAGAATATCCACAATAAATATACATGATGCCAATCTGCATGTGCCGAGTATGTAACGCATATAGATTTAGGTCATGAATATTAAGTGTGGATATCAGGATAATTCTGAGAAACCCTGTTCGAAGAGACTTTTTTATAAATGGAATTTTACACTGAAATCATGCTACATGTCTTACCAACTCACTGATTTCCCTAGGGCAAATGGCACCCAAATAACTTGTATTACAGTTAGTTAAGAAATATGCAGGAATTTTCCATGATTTTCTAGAAGGCCACACATTAACCAGGTCAAGGTCATCCAAAGTGTGGCCCACTTAAGTAGTTTAGAAAAAAAAAACATTTTTTCACCTAATTAGCTAACACCCACACAATCTTGAAGCAATGCAGAGCTATTTGGCATATATTATGTCACAATTTCAGAAAAGATTCACAGATCAATCATACTAGAACTCTGAAGTAGCCATGTGGCCTGCACACACAACACAGATTTCTAATCATGTGGCCCTCTGCTGAAAAACTTGGATTCTCAATCCACCACCTCTTGCTGGATCATGCTATTCTATTGGGCAGTATCAACCACAACTGGGGAAATGACAGAAACGTAAGGCCAGAAGTACTGAGCACTTTAGTATCACGTCTCAGGCTCTTTTGGAAAAGGCATAAAAGTCAAGTGCAGGAAAATAAATATCAGGCCCTTAAATTAGAAAGGAAGAGGCAGAGGTTTGAGTATGTATCAAGTAGTCACACACAGAGCAAATGGTACCTACTTTCCAGAATGTGCATAAAATAATACCTTCTGGCATGTACTAAAAATTTGATACATATAGAACATCAAACAATCTCATAAGCCTTCCTTTTGGGAATTTATCTGTTGAATTTAAGGGGGAAGAGGAAGAAATTCAGAGCCTCTAGTATCATCTACTTTGGCAAGGTCTGTTGTGACACAGAGATTATAGTCTGGCAGCATCTTGAAAGCAAACTAATTAGGGACCTAGATTAAGGGTGCCAACAGGATCCAGATTCGCAGGACAAGGTTGATTCAGGCCTGGGTTTACCCCATTGCATGCAGGGAATTGTAGTTTTATCTAATGCATGATGCAAGACTAAGTCCCAGCATGCAACAGGGTAAACCAAGGCCTGTATCAACCCTGCCCTGTGAATCTGGATTCAGTTGGCACCCTTAACCTAGATACAAAATACTTTTCTGCCAGTTTGTGTCTACGCTTATTACATGGGCCCTAAACCTGCTCTCAGTTTCGATCACTTCTTGTTAAGTGAATAGAAGCAAATTTCCCCAAAACAAATCAGAACCGCTAAATTATCCTGTTCCAGGAGGGAGACTTGTTCTGTTCTGGTTTTGAACTTAATCCCAAAGCACTGTGGTATTTGTAGTTCCCACTCCTACCATTGAAATCAGTGTGCAGGTCCCCATAATGCACCAGGATAGGGTTGTCAGAAATATCCAGAAATGATCTAAAATCTCCCTCCTGGAACGGCTAACTTGGCTGCGCTGACACAAAAATATTACTGAAAAACTGGGATAGTGGCAATAAAAAAAAACCCAGAAGTAGCTAGTATAGAAGTTGCTAAGTTAAAGCATCATTTGATTCTCACAGCACCAAACAAGAGACAAGCAAAATTGTTCTTACTTTCCATAATAAGTTTGAGCTGCACTATACAGATTCTTACAAGGGATACAGATCCAAAGATGAACACAGCATGTCAATGCAAAGCTAGTCAGGGCACACACACCCTCACCTGAGGCCCAAAAGCAGAAACTTCACAGTAATTAATGCTCAGATGTCATCCTAAGGATTATGTAGGTTAAAATTTACCCCTCCTTGCAAGAACACTTGTAATGACTCCACTGTCTGTTTCTAAAAAAAATGCTGTGCAAATGGTTTTATTTCCCCAGGATGATCTCTGCCAATTTCAGTTTACTCAGGTGTTTTAGATTACCTATAGGCTGCAGATCTGCCATGTCACCCCATTCCAGGAGAGAAATTTTAGGCCTGTCCCAATTTCCAACAACCCTATCCTGGTACATTATGGGACTAGCAGCCATGTACCAGGCAACTTTGGGATGTAACTTTTAAAACCAGGACTGGCCAAGAAGTCTCCCTTCTGGAACTGGGAAACTTAGCAGCTCTGAATGCTTTTTGTTACTTGTTAAGCCGGATTCCCACACAGCCCCATAAAAGATGCTTACCATTGGTTAGATATGTTATCATCCATTAATATAAAAAGCAAGGGTACACACATGTATACAGAATAGAGAGCAGAGCTTTTCCTTCTGCGTTCAACTCCCATTCTTTCCCCCCAAAAAAGTTCACAAGTGTACCTCTTTTTGCACTAATTTATCCAATGTTTTGTCATACCTATGAAATCTATAAATACCTATATACTAATCAAAAAACCTATACATATATTAGATAACTCCTTAACAAGCTCACCTCTGTCTGCTCCTGCAAACCTGTGTCTTTATCAGGAAACTGTCTATGCTATGTACCCCTTCTCCTACCTGGATTTTATTTTCCTCTTGTGATTTGCTCTGCCATCCTTCTGAAATCAGGGAGTCATTTCTCAAAGACAAAATGTTCATTGTTTCCTGAGAGAAATCCTCCAAGGCCAAGGAGGAAACCGAATGCAGAGATGAAGCGACTCTGCTCATGATCACAGTTCCTGTCAAATTCGGAATTTTTTCATCCACTGACAAAACACCCCTGAGAAGCTACAACCAGGGTGAAGGGCAGGCAAAATTATTCACTTAACCTCCACCTTCATACTGTGAAAATTCAGACCCAGAAAAGTCACTGGTTGCAGTCCAAGTTCACTGATCGTTCTTCATACTTTCACTATTCCGGTAAAAATCCCACACTTTCTTAAATCAAATGTTTCAGAAAGGAAGTAACGATAGTACCATTGCGTAAACATGTCAAGTACTTTTCTAACAAGACAAGAAATGCTGCTACCAGGAGCTGGCCACAGCTAGCTACTCTTGCAAATCCAGCCTCCTGCCTGCCTTCAGCACCAAGAAGATGAGCAGCTCCCACAGCCAATGGCATTGGCAGAACTTCCAGCACTTCTCTCTGGCAACAGGTCAGACCAAGCCCAAAAGTCATATTTCAAGTCACAGTGCTGGTGAGCTACAAACCTTCTGCAGAATAATGCTGTCTAAACAATCTATGTATTTTATGTTCACTCAGCCATAAACTACCCGACTGATCTTAGTATTGGTCGTATAAGGAATGCAGGACCCTGCTCATTTTCTCAAATGCTCTCCCAAAAGCCAGGATACTGAAAGAGGGCATTCAGGAAAGTTTCTAAACTTCAAGAAGGCTGGAGAGCTGACTAGCGAGCAGCCGCACGTAACATGGCAGCTGCCACACGGTAGCTCCCCGGCCCGGGCCGTCCTCCTGTTTCCGGCTTCCCCGCCAGAGAAGCAACGTCAGAGGATATCCCACCTGTGATTAGCGGGGAGGCCGGAAGGGGGCGGGACCAACCCGACGGCAGCAAATTTTGAATAAAGAGCTGCTGGAGAGGCAAGAGAGCCTCTTTGGCGGTGGGGTGGCGGATTGCTTCCCCTCCCTCCCTCGGACCCCCTCAGGGGCCTCCGTAGGTGCGGGGACCTATCTTCTGGGTTTGGAAAAAGTTATATAAATTGTCAACCCTATGCTGTTTTGTTTACGGATAAAATAGGAAACAACCTGTTAGTCAAGCCGGTATACAGTTATGGTCAATGTCTAGGCAGTCTAAGTGTTATAACTGAAATCTCAAATTGTATCATGTTATGAATAAGGATGGATAACACTGGTCACATTTATTATTTATTTATGAACATTTATACCCCACTTTTTTCCACATAAAGCAGACTCAAAGTGGCTTACAATGTACAGATTAATCAATTACAATTACATATTGTTATGTAGAACCTTTATTTGCGGTCTTTCCATATTTTCAATGGAAACAAACCTTCAACTTTGTCACAGCTGGCGGATGCACATGAGCCTAGGGACTGTTGGAGGTGTTGGAGCAGCGGACAAAAGGAGTTCATCGCTTGAGGCCAGGACAAGAACACTCACTGGTGGCAGAATGATCACCTAGCTGGCTCTAAACGGCAGGTGGAATGTTGGGCTGTGGTACTGTGTAAAACCAGAAAGACACGCGGCCACGCTGGAGGCGAGTATATGGCTGGCCGCCACATGGACCAGTGAGTCATGCTCCCTAGCTGGTGAGGCAGGACAGGGAGAGGAAGTCTCTAATATGTTGGACTCAAGGCTCATGTGCTTCCTAGGGTTATAATTTAATGTGTTCAATAAAGCTGTGGCCATTTACTCCCCAAAAATTTGCATTCTGTCCAGTCACTGTGTGCCTTATGTGTGAGGGTCGGGAGTGTGAGTGTGTGCAGCCTGCCTATGTTAAAAGAAAACTATTTTTTTTCCTATTTAACATTTTATTCTCTGTATTTTATTGTAATGGGGAAGGTTAACTAAAAACAGAGGGGCTATGCTTAACTAAAGAATACTTCAGGATTCAGGAGAGAGCCTGGTGCATAGATCAAGCCTTTTGAATACATTCATCTACTGACTTTCCAGTCACTGCACATCTGGATTATTTTGTTGCATAACTTGTAACTAAGACAGTTCCACACATCTTATTGAATAGTACATAGAATATACCTTCAATTTAGCCACTCATCTATTTATCCTAATGACTTCATCTTACCAATTGTGTGTGTCTAGATGTCTCAATTACACTAGCTGTTTTGGCTGCCTGTTCTTGGAATGTCCTCCCGCGGGAGGTGGTGGAGAGGAAAACGGTAACGGAATTGAAGCATGCGTGGGATAAACATAAATGAATCCTGCTCAGAAGGAAGGGATCCCCAGAAGCTTAGCCGGTGGTGGGAGGCAGGGCTGGTGGTTGGGAGGTGGGGATAGTGCTGGGCAGACTTATACGGTCTGTGCCAGAGCCGGTGGTGGGAGGCGGGGCAGACTTATACGGTCTGTGCCAGAGCTGGTGGTGGGAGGCGGGGCGGGTGGTTGGGGGGCGTGGATAGTGCTGGGCAGACTTATATGGTCTGTGCCCTGAAAAACACAGGTACAAATCAAGGTAAGGTTAACACAAAAAATGGCACATGTGAGTTTATCTTGTTGGGCAGACTGGATGGACCATGCAGGTCTTTTTCTGCCGTCATCTACAATGTTACTATGTTAAGTAGTAGCAACTACTGCCAGAACTGTCCTGAGCTAGTTGTTCCTTGTGTGACTCACCAACTGGCACCCCTCCCCCCACCCTTTACCAATGCGAATGAGAGGGTATCAAGGTACCCTGGTGCAGCTGCACTGCTCACACAGCCCTTGGCACACTGCTGGTTACTATGCTAACACTTAATTCCAAGGCTGCTCTTTTGGGTCTAGCTGCACAGACTGCCACATGTGATCTGTCTGATGCATTTTTAAGCTCGGGGTTCATTTGTCAGAGACCATTTGTTCTCCGAGGCTGGACTGCCAAGTTTTGATGTTACACATTTGCTTCTCTGGATAGTTATAATGGCAACGTTACCAGGGCCGACCCAAAGGTTATTTGACACCCTAGGTCTGTAGTTCTCAAACCCGCCCTGGGGGGGGAATCCCCCAGCCAGTCAGGTTTTCAGGATATCCACAATGAATATTCATGAGAGAGATTTGCAAGCACCTCTTCCTCTGCATGCAAATCTCTCTCATCAATATTCATTGTGGATATCCTGAAAACCTGACTGGCTGGGGTTTCCCCCAGGCCAGGTTTAAGAACCACTATCCTAGGCAAACCTTCAGCTGTATGCTCCCCTACCAAGGGGTTGCTCAAGATTTGGTAGATCCAGATTTGCCCAAGAGGGTTGATCCAGTCCTGGGCTTAACCCATTGCATGCAGGGACTTGCGGTTCTGACTTCCCCATTGGATTCCCTAAGAAAAGTAAGTCTACAAGTCACTGCATGCATTGGGGTAAGCCCAGGGCTGGCTCAACTCTGTCAGGCAAACCTGGATCTAGTTGGCAACCCTAAACATCAGCATCTTCGGCACCAACTAGCTCTCAGGGTAGGGCACCCCAAGACCCGGGCCACAAACAGTTTTATTTTTCCCTCAAAATGGATGCAGGCTAGGGACAGGCCGTAGGGTATTAAGCCAGATTCTTTCTTACTCTCTACTTTTCTTTATTTGTCCGAGAGTAAATAAGTTTTACTCTCACATAAAGAAACACTCAAGTCCATATTTTATAAATCAAACAAGAACTTTACTGGAAAACATTTTACAACACGCAGTTCATCCAGACTTCGGGAGCTCAGGATGCAAACAAATCCTTTTCTGTATAACTCAATTTGTATTCAAAACAAAGAACTTGATCAACTTAAAGTACTTCAATACTTTGGTATCACTTCAATTGATCCCATCCAGGACACCCCCCTCTACACACAAGTCCTAGCAGGGATAGAGACATCCAAAGACCATGTTCTCAGTGTTACCAGAGGCATAGACAGGTTTTGACACCAGGGGGAGCAGACTTTTGCTGAAGGGCCAGGAGAGAAGTGAAGGTTAAAATCCACATAGGCAGATGCGGTCAGTGATTCAGCTGCTTGGAGAGGTTCAGGTGGGGTGGGGCGGGGCAGGGCTAGTTAAAATCATTAGGGTGGGGGGTGGGGAGCGACACCTATGTCAGAAGTAAAGGAACAGTGGGGGAACTTTTTAACACAGCAGTGAAGTACTCCTTCACTATGTCTCTGGTGCATATGCCCCAGTTATTTCCTCCTTGTATCTATATTACTAATGGTATTATGCACACTGAATGCACTCCGGGGAATTATATGAAAACATCCAAACAATATACCATAATAATACAAATTATTAAACAGAATAGTATTTGCAATATTCTGGAAATATGTGCAGGTACTTTAACACTTGGCTCCCAGTCGGTCCTAGTTCCCCAGTCCAGCATCTTCCTGGTAGCCATGTGAACAGTGATTTTCAGCAGCACTGTAACAGAAATCCTGTGGTTACTGGCAACCATAAAATGATTTACTTATCAAATGGCCACCAGGCTTTACATCTGCTAGTCTTTAGTTTACTGTAGCGTTACAAAACATGTTTGGAATAGGTATTATCTGTATCTAATGTTTAGAGAAAAGAGCTGAGAACCAGGGAAGCCAGGGTTCAAATCTCACTGCTATTCCTTGAGAGCTTGGGCAAGTAACTAAACTTTCCATTGCCTCTGGTACAAACTTGCACTGTAAGCCTCCAGCGACAGGAAAATACTTGTTGTACCTAAATGTAATTGACCTTCAGCTACTACTATGAGAGGTAGAATCCAGTACTAGGCATACTGTGCAGTAATATAAAACCCTACAGAAGGTACTCAGGACCTATAGAACAACTCTAGCATACCATAACAGCACTAACTTCCAGGAATCACACAAACTGCAGCACCATAAATATTGTAGTGGACACGAACATCAATACACCTACTGGAACACCTCGGTAGAGTGGCATTGTCACGTGGCAAATTGGGACTACCGCTGGGCTACTGTAGGATCCTTGCGGTAGTTCCCACCCTGAGTTCTGTCTCTTCCACTCCCCAATCCAGCATCATCCCATCTATCTCTCTTCCCACCCATCATCACCCTGCTTCTTTCTCTCTTTTCTCTCACCCAGCATCAGCCTCTCTCTTCTCTCTTCCCACCCAGCATCACCCTGTCTTTCTTCCCCATCCAGCATCTCTCACCCTTCATCCAGCATCATCCCTTCTCTCTCTCTTCTTCGCATCCAGCATCACCATGTCTCTTTCTCTCCCCAACCAGCATCACTCTCTTCTCCCCATCCAACATTACCCCACCTCCTTCTCCCTCTCTGCTAACCCATCCAGCATTGTGCTGTCTCTGTCTCTCTTCCCCCCATCCAGCATCAATCACCCTGTGTCTCTTTCACCCCTCCCATCCAGCATCACCCCATCTCTCTCTCTTCTCACCCGTCATTGCCCTCTTTTCCCCATCCAGCATCTCTCTCTCTCTCTCTCTCTTATCCAGCATCACTCTGTATCTCTTCTCACCCATGCAGCATTACCCCATCTCCAATCTCTCTCTCTCTCTGCTAGTCCATCCAACATTGTGCTGTCTCTGTCTCTCTTCCCCTCATCCAGCATCACTGTCTTTTTCTTTCCCCATCCAGCATCTCCTCATCTCTCTTATCCCTCCCCCATCATTCAGCATCACCCCTTTTCTCTTTTCCTCCCCTCTCCCAATCATCCATACAGTTCTTTTCAAGTTTGACAGAAGGCAGCAGCACTATCAGCTGTAAAAGCAAAGTGAAAGCATGCTGGACTATTTTCCTGCACACACCGCTGCTGCTCTGCCGGTCAGTTTACATCAAAGAGAACATGACCGGCAAGCAGTGGCGACATGCGCAGGAAAATGGTCCCACGTGCTTTCACTTTGTTTTTACAGTTGATAGCTCCGCTGCCTGCTGCCAAATTTGAAAGAATCTGTAAGAAGATGATCAGGAGAGGAGGGGAAAGAGACCTGTGAAGAGAGTGAGCCTAGCAGCAAGAGAGGCATCTGTTTAAGGGAGCAGTCGCTCCCCTTGCACATTGCCCCTCCCCCAATCTACGCTTCTGAGTGTAACCACAACTTTTATAAATTCCCAGACTCCACCCCTACTGTCATTCAATAACCAGAAACATCTCCTTCAACAACTTCTCCATAAACACTCCCCATGGGGCTGCGCTTCTCACCACCCACAGAACTCCAATCCTCACCCCCCCCCCCCCCCCCCCCCAGTGACTCTGGAGAGCTCTAAGTCCCACTCATCCTAATATAATGAGGAATTACAGGTACAATCAAAAACTACAAAAAATACATAAATAAATATTACTCCAGAGATGCCAAGTTACCCATTCCAGGAGGAAGACTTTTTGGTCGGTCCTGGACTTCTGCCAACCTCATCCTGGTGCATTATATGACCTGTAGCACTGATTTCAATGGATAGAATCATGGACTACAAATACTACACCATTTTGGGACTGAAGTTTAAAACCAGGACCGACCAAAAAGTCTCTCTCCTGGAACGGGTAACTTGGCAGCTCTATTACTATGGGGGTCTTTCACTAAGGAGCGCTCATGTTTTTAGCGCGCGTTAAAATTGGGTGCGCGCTAAACGTTAGAGACGCCCATAGGAATGCATTGGTGTCTCTAACATTTAGCGCATGCCCAATGTGAGCGCGCCTTAGTAAAAGGGGGTCTATGTGATATAAGTTTAAAACCAGGACTGGCCAAGAAGTCTCCCCACTGGTCAAATGAGGGTTATCAAATGGTTTCAGCCAGGTCATTAGCGTCCAGCTGAACAAGCTCTGAATTTTTTTTTCTTTTTTTGTATGTGATGGAAGAAAAAAATAGGACTAATTCATTTCTGATGACCTGTATGCCCTCTGGTAATTCTGCTCTAATGCCCACGCATCTACCATAGCTGAGTCTTGATTTTGTTTTAAGTCTATATTTATTTTTCACACATTCCGGTTTGATAAGTTGGAAAAAGCCTGGACTGATTAACTGGCCCAAAGAGCTCACGCCACATGCAGACTGCTATACAATGCTCACTGTATAATAACCTGTGTTCAAGGTCATGTCTTAGGTGTGTATATCAACAAAAAAGAAAGCATGGCAGGGCAATTTAACATACACAAAATGTGATATGCCTTTCCCTATTTTTCCAAGGATAGCTAATTAAAGTTGAGTCCCATTTATTTAAACTTTCTGTACTATTCATCTGCATTGAGTTTCATCTTATTAAATTCATTCCATGTTGGCTGAAGTCAAAGTTTAAACCCGATTTCATAACTCATTCAGCTTCGAGGGAAGGAGGTTTAAACTCAATTCCGTAACTCACTCAGCTTCGAGGGAAGGAGGTTTAAACCCAATTCCATAACTCAAACAGCTTCGAGGAAAGGAGGGGTTTCTTTTAAGTTCAAACATTTATTGAATTTTTATAACAAAATACAACTATATAAAATATTTAAAAAACATAATTCTAGCAGTCATTGTCAGAAGGGAATATTACAATCCTACTCGCAAAGCAAGGCTGATATTCCTATCACAACTCTGTAACAAGGCACTGCACTAGATAAATCAGTTTCATTGCCTAAAATACTTGCTTACATCTATGTTAAAACATACCAAGAATAAATTACTTCAGAACATAGGAGCCAGCTTTTCAAAATGATTGGGGAGTGCTAAATCCAATGGAAATTACATCTCCCTGGACACAAAGAGTGTTCAAGCACCCACAGAGCTGACTCCTATGCTTTGGAGTTGCATCAATGACCTGTAGAGAAGCGTACATAAGTGCATAAGTATTGCCATACTGGGACAGACCAAAGGTCCATCAAGCCAAGCATCCTGTTTCCAACAGTGGCCAATCCAGGTCACAAATACCTGGCAAGATCCCAAAAAAGTACAAAACATTTTATACTGCTTATCCCAGAAATAGTGGATTTTCCCCAAGTCCATTTAATAATGGTCTATGGACTTTTCCTTTAGGAAGCCGCCCAAACCTTTTTTAAACTCTGCTAAGCTAACTGCCTTTACCACATTCTGTGGCAACGAATTCCAGAGTTTAATTACTCGTTGAGTGAAGAAATATTTTCTACGATTTGTTTTAAATTTACTACATTGTAGCTTCATCGCATGCCCCCTAGTCCTAGTATTTTTGGCAAGCGTAAACAGACGCTTCACATCTATCTGTTCAACTCCACTCATTATTTTATAGACCTCTCTCCTCTCAGACGCCTTTTCTCCAAACTGAAGAGCCCTAGCCACTTTAGCCTTTCCTCATGGGGAAGTCGTTCCATCCCCTTTATCATTTTCGTCGCCCTTCTCTGTACCTTTTCTAATTCCACTATATCTTTTTTGACATGCGGCGACCAGAATTGAACACAATATTCGAGGTGCAGTCACACCATGGAGCGATACAAAACCATTATAACATCCTCATTTTTGTTTTCCATTCCTTTCCTAATAATACCTAACATTTTATTTGCTTTCTTAGACGCAGAACAGAACTTGGATCTGATTGAACTGCTGTCCACACTGCTTGCTCTGGTAACCCAGTTTCAATCACACCATCTTTCCTTGTGTATCCTTAAATACTTAGCCCTTCTGACTGCTGTTCTCAAATTTTTTTTCTTAATTTTTACAAAACACATGCATAGCATGATTTACAAGCAACCACTAGCCCGCATCACTAGAGAACGAAGCAAACAGTTGCATCATATAATTAAACTAAAAGAAATCAAGAGAGCAATAACAAATACATCCCTACCTAACTCGAGATTTACTTATAGTGATAACAAAAAATAAGCCACTCATGATGTTTGCCTGGCTTCCCTATCAAACGGCAATCTTTCTAACTGATCTGTTTTAAAGAAGACGTAATCAACACCAGCTAAAGCAACTAACACTTAGAGGTAAATTTTAAGAAAAAGGTAGCCCCTAAGGCCAAAGTTCTATATTTTAACTGAAGAAATTGTTTCCACCTTAATTGGGTGAGCCTAGAAACATCAGGGAATATCTGTACTTTCCCTCCACAGTAAAGAAAATCTTTCTTCCTAAAGTAATTCTTCATAATTATAGCCTTATCCAGCTCTGACAGTTCTCAGATTTAAATTATGAGCTCTTACCATGCAGTTTATCTCGTTGAATATGTACCCAACTGCCAGTTCATGCAGAACAGCCTAGGACAGCATGCGAAAAATGATCATTCAATTCTGTGCTCACCTTGAGTTAGGACAACAATTCCATTTATAAGAGAAGCTGACCTGGTCCTGGTTTCATGCATTTAATAGGGGGGGGGGGGGGGGGGGAAAGACTGGCCTTGCTCCTATGCCCTACCACATGGATTTTATCAGTAACTCTAAGCTTGAGAATTCTTTTTTACCTATTTGGAACTTTAATTCTACTGTTTACACACCCACATACACACTGATGCGGCACCCAGAATTGCACATGATACTCAAGGTATGGTCTCACCAATGGAGCAATACAGAGGCATTATGATATTCTTTGTTTTATTCTCTATTCCTTTCCTAATAAGTCCTTACATTCTGTTTGCTTTTATTTGGCTGCTACCTCACACTGAACAGCAGATCTCATGTATTGCCCATGACGACATCTAAATCCTCGGTGACTCCTAATGTGGAACCTAGCATCATGTAGCTATAATTTTGGTTATTCTTTCCAATACGCATCACTTTGCACTTGTCCATATTGTTTCATCTACCATTTGGATGCCCAGTCTTATAGACTCCCAAGGTCAGTGGTGTGCTGGAGCCGGCTCGCAAGAGCCGCTTGTTAAATTTTGACAGCTCTTGCGAGCCGGTTGTTCTTCGGAGCGAGCTGGCTCCATTACACAAGGTAAGCATGGCAGGAGGGCGCCATCACAGGCCATGCTTACCTCCCCTCCCGCTCCCAAACATGTCCAGCGATGTCCTTCGCCCCCACCCTCCCCTCCCGCTCCCATCCATCTTTTTCTATTACCTCCGTCGAAGCGCCACGTTATTTAAAGCCCTGCTGCCCATCTCCAGCCTTCCCTGCTTGCTTCATGATGAGTTCGTTCCCTTAGTCCCACCTTCTGACGTCATTTCCTTTTTCCGCGAAGGCGGGACTGAGGGAACGAACTCATCACGAAGCAAGCAGGGAAGGCTGGAAACGGGCAGCAGGGCTTTAAATAACGTGGCGCTTCGACGGAGGTAATAGAAAAAGATGGATGGGAGCGGGAGGGGAGGGTGGGGCGAAGGACATCGCTGGACATGTTTGGGAGTGGGAGGGGAGGGAGGAGAATCGCTGGGCATGGATGGGTAGAGGGGGCAGGGGAGAGAAGAGAATTGCTGGGCATGGATGGGTAGAGGGGGGCAGGGGAGAGAAGAGAATTGCTGGGCATGGATGGAGAGGGGCAGGGGAGAGAAGAGAGTTTCAGGACATGGATGGAGGGAAGGGCAAGAGAAATTCTGGACATGGATGGAGGGGAGGGAAGGGAAAGAGATGAAATGCTGAACATGGAGGGAAGATAGAGGAAGGAGATTAGATGAGGGAAAAGGAAGTGAGGAGAGAAACTGCACATGGATGGAGAAAATAGGCAGAAGCTGGATCCACTGTACAGTCAAGTCTGCAGAGGACCAGAAATGAAGAAGAAAGGAGGGAAGAAAAGAAATAAATGAAAAGGAAGCCCTGGAAACGGAGTCAAGGGAACAGATAGAGAGCAGCAGAATCAGATACTGGGCCAGTATGATCAGAGAAATAAAGTCACCAGACAACAAAGGTAGAAAAAAATAATTTTATTTTCATTATAGTGTTTGGAATATGTCCACTTTGAGAATCAGGTGCTGAACGTTAAACGTTTATATTTATTTACTTATTTATGGCATTTTATCCCATATTAAACATGAATTAGATTGAAACCTGGGATCATTTAATTTTTTTTTCCTGGAGAGAGTAATGCATAGCCCCCCCCCCCCCCTAGCCAGCTCTGCAATTTTGGGGGGCGCAACGAGGTGGACCGGGGAGAGAGCCTGTTAAAAATTTACCAGCACACCAGTACGCAAGGTCATCCTGCAATTTCTCATAGTCCTCATGCAGTTTAACAGCTTTAAATCGTTTTATAACATCTGCAGGCCTGACCTGGACCTGGCAGGCCTTGAGCACATGTGGATTCTCAAGGCACCAGGCCGGCCACAGTGACTCTTCTATACTGCCTTGAAAAGCCAGGCTGAAACTACCGACTAACAGTACATTAGAAAATAAAACCACAACACAAATAAGCTGCAAGATTAGTTTTATTTATTTTTGCAATGTCCCGACATTAGACCCACATATGTAAATATGAGAAAAGTGCAAAAAAAACCTGATGTCCTTGAATAAATTCCCATGATGTAATTATTGACCAAACCTAATAGAGCACTGTGTTCTGGCTTAACACATCTCCCATTTATCCAGACCTACTGTGTTATGGACTTCTGCTACAGGCTTGAAAATACATCCAAATGTTAAATTATTAGAAATACACAGTAACTACAGGACATCTGGCAAGTTAGCTTAGTTTTGACAAAAATCTTAGTTACTGTGTTCTGGAATTTCAGGGCAGTATAGCTACCATGACTGTCATATTGATGTCGCCACCCCCCCCCCCCAACTAGTGGGCAGCCTAGTGGGTGGGTTGGCCCTATAGAGACCACCAAGATGGCTGGGTTTCTGCCTGTTGTCCAAAAGTGAACAATTTTGACCATTTTCTCTCTCAAATTCATTAAAGACCTGCTAACAGGCTTGGACCATCTCTATAGCAACTGTGCCCAGAGTCTTAAGAAATATCTTGGTATAAATTGAGGGAACCTTCTCTAGCCCAGTAATCGGCCTGCATACCAGAAACGTGAATTCTCATGGACTAGTATGTACAGTTACACTTCTTGATACTAGGACAATTCTTGAGTCATTCTTTGAATAACTGAGGCACTTTTGAGTACTAGTTCACTTTCAATAGTCACTACAGAAATGCACAAAAGCTGGAAAAGTTTCATGAATCATGACGGTTGAATTCAAATGCTAGCAGGTTTTTCCTAAATTATAGTCCTCCCTCAACTTTAAAAGATTTCAAAAAGTGTTCCTTCTGAGATTCAAATAATGTAATGCTCATCACTCTGCTGTTTTGGGGTACTTTCCAAGTTGTGTGGTCTGGGTTTCAAAGTCTAGGTCCCATGAAAACTTCAATGTAATCCAGTTTGCTACCAAAAACAAGCATTTCAGAAACTAATATGCTCACTACACTGTTGAAACAAAGGGACACTTCCTAGCTATCATATTGTGACATACAAGGTACAGAAGCCATCTGGAGTGCACACACTTTTATAAAACAGTCAGAAGAACATGTGTTCAATTTCTGGTTTCTATTCGTGCCTGTTTTAAGGCTAAAAGTATTATCTGCAACTTATGAAATCCCTGAAGCTGCCTTTTATCACCTGTGCTATCACAGCTGCCACACATTAACTCAATCCAGGAGGGAGATTTCAGAGCCAGCCCTCAATTTCAAACATCCCCATTTTGGGACCTAAAGTGCTGATTTCAAAAAGATAGAATGGAAGATTACAGACACCTCACAGCTTTGGGGTGTCAGTTCAAAATCAGGACTGACAAAAAAAAGTCTCCCTCTTCGTGCCAGTGGCATAGCTACAGGGGAGAGGGCCTTGGAGGCCTGGGCCCCCTCACATTTGTCTCAGGACCCCTCTGCTTTCCTGGCTGGCAGGGATGCCAAGCCCTTCCAGCTGAAGACTTCTCCTGTCTGATTTGTGCCTGCAGCAGCATTTATTCAGTAGGTGACTTCGCCGCTAATGCTGGCTGTCTCATACATACTCAGTGCATGTCTAACTAAGCACGTGCGGGAGAGCCAGCATTAGTGGCGAGCAAAGAGGCATGACATCAAAAAGTTGAAGCCATCTCCCAGTGCAGCTACCATATTGTGTGACCCCCCAAACATTCTCAGACAATACTAAAAACAATAGCAAACTTGTGAGGTTTATGACTGCCTATGTGTGGTTTCATTTGACAACTTTTTATTTGATAGCTTCTCATATATAACCCTAGGGGTTTGGGTTTTTTTTTTACCTTGGGGGGGGGGGGGGGAGTCCCACAACTCTGCCCCAGGGCCTTTCTTAAAGCTACCACCAGAAAAATCGAGCCTCCTGCAGCTCCAAAAACAAGTCTGCCACTCTGAAGCGCCTGTGCCTGCAGCTAAAACCTTTTTGATGCTGCTTTTAACTCCTAACCCTTATTCACTTGTTCAGAACCCTTATTTTATCATCCTCACTTTAATATTCCCTTATCTCTTGTTTGTCCTAATTAGATTGTAAGCTCTATCGAGCAGGGACTGTCTCTTCATGTTCAAGTGTACAGCGCTGTGTATGTCTAGTAGTGCTATAGAAATTAGTAGTAGTAGTAGTACAGGACCCCTCCAGAGGTTTAAAAAAACACCTCTGGTTATGTATGGGAAGCTTCAAATTAAAAAAAAATACCCACACATTGGCAGTCATAAACCTCACAAGTTTGCTATTGTTTTCAATAGCATCTGCGAATGTTTGGGGTCACGCAATATGGCAGCAAGCTCTGCCCACTGGCTTCAGCCCTCAGAATGGGCCAAATAGGCTCATGCAGTCTCCTGTCATAAAACCTCCATGGCAGTGAAGCACACCTGCTGAATAAGTGCTGCTGCAGGCGTGACTCAGGCAGGAGAGGTCTTTGGCTGGCAGGGCTTGGCATCCCTGCCAGCTCAGGTATTTGTATTTTGAGGAGCCAAGGGCAGAGACCAGGGTCGTGAGGGTGGGGGATAGAATTGCATGCCCACCCATCTTGGGCTAAAGCCCACCCAGAATTGGCAGTCTGGCTGTTCCACTGACACTGCCTGTGATTTGTTAGTCTCGGGAGTCCATGCTCCATTTTCAACAGTCACCCAGCCAAAACTTGTACCTCTTCAGACTGAGCAACCTGTCACATTCCCCAAGGCGCTAGAACGTCCATAGATATCGAGAAATTAATTCTGTCAACTACAGCATGCTAGTGGCTCACCTCCTCCTCTCGCTCCTCCAGCGTGTCACCTTCACCGGCTGAGCTTTCCTCCCATTTACTCTTCGCCTCCCGGCTTCCCTCTTGCTTTCCTCTCCTGACAGTCTGCAGCTCTGAATCCGAGGAGTTTGTTTTAGCCAAAGGTTTCAAGTCCCCCTCGGAGAGGGTTTCCGAGCCTGAAGAGGATACGGATGACTCCGAGGAGCTCCCACTACCACTGGGTTCCACAACTTCCAAAAGTTTTCCAGCCATTCCTAAGGCGCTACTGAAGTTACAGCCAGAGGCAGGCAAAATGATTCACTTGAACCTCACCCTTCACAGTGGCAGAATTCGACATGCAGAAGCACTGCCTCCAGTCTTAAACCCATGATTTAGCTCACTTGCAACTAACACGGCTCCTGCATCAACATATAGATACATTCAAGTACTTTTCCAAATCCAATTCCTATTGCCACATGATGAGCCATCCAGAGACCGAGTAAACACCTCGGCCAGCATCGTCCCTGCAAGACAAACCGCACTGCCGCCAGCGGCTACTGCAGCCCCGCCCACCCCCTCGCCTGCCTCTGCGCTTGGAGGATGGGGGCGGGACTTGAAAAAGAGGAATATTACGAGAACTGACAACCCGATCCTGACGGATCTGGCAAACATAAACCAAGAAGCTTAAAATAATCGCATTAAACAGCAGCAAAAGTTAGGTGAAATAGACCTAGTGGCTTATGCGGTAATTTCATGTTCTTTCGACCTTTAGACATACAAATGAACAGTGGGATTGGATTGCTCATCCGCAGAAAGGGAGAAACTCAAAAATGTCTTTCTGTAACAGAAGGTAAATCACGCGGAATTAAAGGGGAAACGGCTCCGGAAAAAAAATCAAAACATTCTTCACATTATCCTGTTACGATATTCATATTTCACAAATAAAGAGGAGAGCCTTCCTTGGCATATAAGAGTAGAGAGGTACCCTAAAGATAAACCTCTTGGTATCGTAAACCATGCTCAACCAGACCAGACGAAGATCAATGGAGTATAATCTTGTCCCTGATTCTACGTCACAAGTACTTAGCACTGTGGATCCCAACCCTAGTCGTAGGGCACTCCAGCCAGTCAGGTTTTCAGGATATCCACAATTAATATTCATGAGGGAAATTTGCATGCAGTGGAGGCAGTGCATGCAAATCTCTCATAAATATTCATTGTGGATATCATAAGAACCTGATTGGCTGGGGTGCCTCCAGGACCAGTTTTGGGAACCATTCCCAAAAAGTTGAAGTTTCCCCCTAGTTCATTTCCAGATATGAACACTGGCTCTCCCAAAGCACTGGAGCCAGTGCTGTGGCTGCTAGAGCATCCCAGACTTGAGCAAACTCCTTGACAGTGTCCAAGGAGGGGTAACTTCCATTGGGAACAGCACCCCTAATCATTTTGAAAAGTTGACTGATATGCTCCCAAGTCTACCGGGTAATAATTTGCTATGGACTTTTTCTCCATGAACTTTTCCAAACCACTTTTGAATCCTGTTATGTTGGTCACCTTGACGACATCATTCTACAACTTAATGTGTTGCATTAAAAAACAACAAAACTTTTTTTTATTTGTTTTCAATCTGCCGGTCATCAGTTTCATGGAGCATGTTATTCCAAACATTAACAACCACCCTATTTACCGTTCCACCCCAATCATGATTTTATAAATGTCTATCATGTCCCCTCTCAGTCATCTTTTCTTCAAGTTACGTGGAGGGGCATAATCGAACGGCGGTTGCCATCTATATGACCGGTGCCGCAAAGAGCGATCCCGAACCGTATTATCGAAAAAGATGACCGGCCATCTTTCGTTTCGATAATACGGTTGGGGCTGGCCAAATGTCAGAGATGGTCGGGTTTGAGATGGCCGGCATCGGTTTTCGCCGATAATGGAAACCGATGCCGGCCATCTCAAACCCGACCAAATCCAAGGCATTTGGTCGTGGGAGGGGCCAGCATTTGTAGTGCACTGGTCCCCCTGACATGCCAGAACACCAACCTGGCATCCTAGGGGGCACTGCAGTGGACTTCAAAAATTGCTCCCAGGTGCATACCTCCCTTACCTTGTGTGCTGAGCCCCCCCCCAAAACCCACTCCCCACAACTGTACACCACTACCATAGCCCTTAGGGATGAAGGGGGGCACCTACATGTGGGTATAGTGGGTTTGGGGGGGGTTGGAGGGCTCCCATTTACTACCACAAGTGTAACAGGTAGGGGGGGATGGGCCTGTGTTCACCTGCCTTAAATGCACTGCACCCACTAAAAACTGCTCCAGGGACCTGCAAACTGCTGTCATGGAGCTGGGTATGACATTTGAGGCTGGCAAAAAAATGTTTTGTTTTTTTTGTTTTGGGTTGGAGGGGGTTGGTGACCACTGGGGGAGTAAGGGGAGGTGATCCCCCATTCCCTCCGGTGGTCATCTGGTCAGTTTGGGCATCTTTTTGAGGCTTGGTCGTGAACAAAAAGGGACCAAGTAAAGTCGGCCAAATGCTCGTCAGGGCCGGCTTTCTTTTTTCCATTATCGGGCGAAGCCGGCCATCTCTTAAGCATGTCCCCGTCCCACCTTCTGTACCCTGCCGACATGCCCCCTTGAAGTTTGTCCGGCTTCGCAACGGACTGCAGTTGAGGCCGGCCAAAATTGGCTTTCAATTATGCCGATTTCGCCAGACTTGAGAGATGGCCGGCCTTCCCTTTTGAAAATAAGCAGGATAGTAACATAGTAGATGACGGCAGAAAACGACCTGCACGGTCCATCCAGTCTGCCCAACAAGATAAACTCATATGTGCTACTTTTTGTGTATACCTTACCTTGAATTGTATCTGCCATTTTCAGGGCAGAGACCGTAGAAGTCTGCCCAGCACTAGTCCCGCCTCCCAACCACCAGCCCCGCCTCCCACCACTGGCTCTGCCACCCAATCTCGGTTAAGCTTCTGAGGATCCATTCTTTCCGAACAGGATTCCTTTATGTTTATCCCACGCATGTTTGAATTCTGTTACCGTTTTCATCTCCACCATCTCCCGCGGGAGGGCATTCCAAGTATCCACCACTCTCTCCATGAAAAAATACTTCCTGACATTTTTCTTGAGTCTGCCCCCCTTCAATCTCATTTCATGTCCTCTAGTTCTACCACCTTCCCATCTCCGGAAAAGGTTCATTTGCGGATTAATACCTTTCAAATATTTGAACGTCTGTATCATATCACCACTGTTTCTCCTTTCCTCCAGGGTATACATGTTCAAGTCAGCAAGTCTCTCCTCATACGTCTTGTAACGCAAATCCCATACCATTCTCGTAGCTTTTCTTTGCACCGCTTCAATTCTTTTTACATCCTTAGCAAGATACAACCTCCAAAACTGAACACAATACTCCAGGTGGGGCCTCACCAACGACTTATACAGGGTATTAAAACCTCTTTTCTTCTGCTGGTCACACCTCTCTCTATACAGCCTAGCAACCTTCTAGCTACGACCACCGCCTTGTCACACTGTTTCGTTGCCTTCAGATCCTCAGATACTATCACCCCAAGATCCCTCTCCCCATCCGTACATATCAGACTCTCACCGCCTAACACATATGTCTTCCATGGATTTCTACTCCCTAAGTGCATCACTTTGCATTTCTTCGCATTGAATTTTAATTGCCAAACCTTAGACCATTCTTCTAGCTTCCGCAGATCCTTTTTCATGTTTTCCACTCCCTCCCGGGTGTCCACTCTGTTACAAATCTTAGTATCATCCACAAAAAGGCAAACTTTACCTTCTAACCCTTCGGCAATGTCACTCACAAATATATTGAACAGAACTGGCCCTGCACCGATCCCTGAGGCACTCCACTACTCACCCTTCCCTCCTCCGAGCGAATTTCATTAGCCACCACCCTCTGGCGTCTGTCCGTCAACCAGTTCCTAATCCAGTTCACCACGTCGGATCCTATCTTCAGCCTGTCAAGTTTATTCAAGAGCCTCCTGTGGGGAACCGTGCCAAAAGCTTTGCTGAAATCTAAGTAGATTACGTCTATAGCACGTCCATGATTCAATTTTCCGATCACCCAGTCAAAGAATTCAATGAAATTCGTTTGGCATGATTTACCTTTGGTAAAACCATGTTGTCTCTGATCTTGCAACTTATTGTCTTCCAGGAAATTCACTATCCTTTCCTTCAGCATGGCTTCCATTACTTTTCCAATAACCAAAGTGAGGCTTACCAGCCTGTAGTTTCCAGCTTCTTCCCTATCACCACTTTTGTGGTCCTTCTCCAGGATTTTCTTCTGTGAAAACAGAACAAAAGTATCTATTTAAGCAAATTTGCTTTTTCTTCATCATTATTTACATAGCAATTCGCAGCATCTTTCAGTCTTACAATTCCCTTTTTAGTCTTCCTCCTTTCACTTATATACCTGAAGAAATTTTTGTCACCCCTCCTTACCTTTCTAGCCATTTGTTCTTCTGCTTGTGCTGTCGCCAGACGTATCTCTCTCTTGGCTTCTTTCAGTTTCGTCCGGTATTCCTCTCCGTGTTCCTCTTCTTGAGTTTTTTTTTTTCAGGAACACCAACTCTTTAGCCTTTATTTTCTCAGCCACTTGCTTGGAGAACCATATCTTTTTCCTTTTTCTCTTGCTTTTAATTACTCTCCTTACATTTATTTATTATTTACTTATTTATTTATTTATGGTTCATTTCTACCCCACATTTTCCCACAAATGCAGGCACAATGTGGCTTCCATGAATTACAAAAGTTAAAAGACACAACACATGAAGTTTTCAGTAGAAAAGGATAATACGCTAGCAGCAATTAGGAAGGCTAAACAGCAGAGTTACTAATGGGATACACTTTTTCAAAAAGATACATTTTCAGCAACTTCTTGAAAAGATGGTGGTCAGCTTGCGTTTTCAGGAACAGGGGAAGAGCATTCCAAGTCTTCGGGCTGGAGTAGTGGAAAGGCAAAAAGAAGCTTGTATTTAACACCCCTGCAAGATGGGTAATGTAGTTGTAAAAAGGTACGGGCTGTAGTGATGGCATTTCTAAGTGGGAGATCTATTAGAGGAATCATGTATTCCGGAGCTAATCCGTAGATTATTTTATGTGTCAATATGCAGATCTTGAATGCGATTCGTTCTCTCACAGGTAGCCAGTGTAGTTTGAAACGTAGGGACTGCGCAGGAACCATGCACAATTCGCCCAAGATGAGTCTTGCAGCAGTATTCTGGGCAGTCTGGAATTTCCTCAGTAGATGCTCCTGGCAACCTACATAAATCCCACTGCAGTAGTCCAGGTGAGACAACCAGCCAGTGGACGAGTGTGCGGAAGAGCTCTCTGGTGAGACAAAACCTAACACGCTGCAGCCTCCACATTGCATAGAACATCCGCTTGGTGACCGCTCACACTTGCAGATCCAGGTGCAGGTGAGGGTCCAGCTCAACACCCAAAAGTCTAAGGCTCTGTGAAATAGGGAGGGTCTGGTCTTTAATGACAAGGGAGCTTGAGGAAAATCTGGCATGGACGAGCACAAGACACTGAGTTTTGTCTTTGTTTAACTTAAAATGAAATACCTCAGCCCAACGTTCCAAGATGGAAAAACTTGCTTCGATCAGAACTGTGATTTCATCTAATGAGGAATGGAAGGGGATGGAGATGGTTATGTCATCTGCATAGATAAATGGTTTCAGGCCTAGGTTTGCTAGTGCGGTTGCAAGGGGAAACAGCATGATATTGAATAGCATTGGAGAAAGGGGCGAACCTTGGGGAACCCCACAAGAAGCCTTCCAAGGTGCTGAATGATCTGGAGAGCCTTTGACCTGGTAAGTTCTGGTGGACAGAAAACCCTTAAACCAGTTTAACACGCACCCTCCGATGCCTAGGGTGTCCAGTAGATGTAGTAGGATGTTGTGGTCCACCATATCAAACGCGCTGGACATGTCGAACTGCATCAGTAATATTTTCTTACCAACAGAAATGCCCCTTTTAAAATCAGACAGAGCTGTGACCAGAACCGTTTCAGTGCTGAACTGAGCACGGAAACCTGACTGAGAGCAGTGCAGAATGTCAAAGGTTTCAAGGAATTCATTTAACTGAGTATTCACCAAGCTGTCCATTACTTTGACAATCAGCGGTATGGACGCCACTGGTCGATAGTTTGAAATGATGTCGGCTCTTATCTTTGGATTCTTTGGAATGGGTGTGAGAAGGATTCTGCCATGCTCTGGAGGGAAGATGCCATGGTTCAACATGTAATTAAGATAGGTAGTTAGGTCAATGATGAAGCACTTCGGGGCCACTTTTAAAAGGTGACTGGGGCAAGCATCCAAACCACAAAACTTGTTTGAAAACTTCAGGACTGTTTTAGAAACGAGGTCTACAGGAACGCTTTCAAAGGCAGTCCATGTGCGATCAGCTGGGCAGTAAGCAGTGCACAGATCCAGTGAATCTAAGAAGTCATCCACATCTGCTGGGAAACTAGTTAGCGTTGACCTGAGAACTTGTATTTTGTCCTTGAAATAAGTAGCAAGCAGGTCCGCCAAAGGTGGATCGTCCTGAGTGGTCTCTAGCTTATTTGTGGCGAGAAAAGAGTTCAAGATCTGGTTTAGCTTTTTACTATCATTACCTGCAGTTTTTAGTTTCAAGGAAAAATAAAACCGTTTGGCTTTCTTGATGGCATAATTTTATTTGCGGTGGCTGACTTTCCAAGCTTCCAGCGTTAGACCTGTCTTTTTTTTGCGCCATGCACACTCAAGCTTCCGTGTTTCGGTTTTCAGAGTTCTTAGTTCAGTGGAAAACCAAGGCGTGGAACTACGGAAATAGGAAGATTTGAGTTGCGTGGGTGCTATACTGTCTAAAACACTCCGATATTTGTCTTCCCAGGCTGTGAGATATCGTGCAGAATTGGCTGGCTCTGTCCAGTTATTGCTGTAAACTGACTTCCAGAATAGAGTTGTAAGTGCGTATTGGGCTGCGGCAATGCAGTCCCGATCTTAACCTGCTCAAGGTGAATTGTAGCTTGTAGTGATCAGACCAGACCACTTCAGTCCAGCGGATATCATTTAGGTGAAAATTGGAGTCATCCAGGAATTTAAAGGTGATGAGATCCAGGGAATGGTCTTTTGAATGAGAAGGGCGAGCTTCCTGACACTTTAGGTCCCAGAGAAGGAGGAAATCCAGAAATTGGAGCGTATTCGAGGAGTTTAGATTGTCCAGGTGAAGATTAAGGTCACCTAATATAATGATATTTGGGCTGGCAGTGCAGACAGAGGAGAAAAAGTCCAAGAGGTCTGTTTGATTATTATGCCGGTTGATTGGTGGCCTGTAGAATAAAACACAGACCAGGTGTTTATGGAGCGAGCTATGATGGATATTTGCTGTAGCAACTTCGAGTGAAGGGGAGAAGAGGTCAGCGCCGGATTCTACAATGAGGTATGAACTGTAAATGATGGCTAGGCCACTGCCCCTTTTGGCTTTCCTGTCCCAGTGAGCAATTTTGTAGCCCACCGGACAGAGATCAAGCAGAATGGGATCCTTAGGCACTCGTAACCAGGTTTCTGTAATGAACAGGATGTCAAGATCCTCGGTAGTGATCCAGTCTGATAGAAGCTCAGGTTTATTCACAACTGATCTAGCATTGATATAGCTGACTCGCAGAGAGAGAAACTGGGCAGCCTGCTTCTTTGCGCACGGGATAGTCAGAAGATGCCTTGGGATATTAGTATGTGCTTCCGATGGGTTCTGATCAGGCGTATAATCCAAGTGAGTAGCATCACGGTAACGGCAGCGAGCTCGTAATCTCCGTGCATGTGAGACCACTGGTATAAAGTTGTATGTGGGCTCCGTCATGGTGAGAGAAAAATGGATAAGGGTGGAAAAGTAGAATTGAGGATAGCAGAAGACAGTTGGCAGGTGGAAGGGCCAATACGGAAAAATCTTGGAAATGTTGTTAAGCAGGCAAAAGTAGGCAACTAGATAAGGGTATCCTAAAGGAGGGAAGCTGAGATAAAGGTTTGTGACCATATTTATAGTTTCTTTCAGCCTGGACCACTGTCCTTCCACTTCTCGTTCGCCCTCCCAGCCGATCAGCTCCTTCCTCAGGTATTTCCCCATTTTACTAAAGTCAGCATGCTTGAAATCCAGGACTTTGAGTTTTGAGTAGCCGTCCTCCACTTCAGCTGTCATATCAAACCAAACAGTTTGATGGTCTCTGCTGCCCAGGTGGGCACCCACTCGGATATTTGTTGAAGTTGAAGAGCCCTAATCATTTTAGTCTTACTGCATCCACACTTATTATTTTTGTTGCCCTCTTCTGAACCTTTTTTAGATCCTCTGTATCTTTTTTGAGATGGGGCAACCAGACTTGTACACAATACTAACAGAGTAGATGACGGCAGATAAAGACCTGCATGGTCCATCCAGTCTGCCCAACAAGATAAATTCATTACATATGGTATGTTATACTGGTCTTAATTTATCCTTGCCATTTTCCGGGAATAGGCCATAGAAGTCTGCCCAGCACTGTCTTTGTTCTAAAATTTCTGAAGTTAACATCAAAGGCCCTGAACAGCTCCACTCTATCCCATCCAAATCTATTCAGCCACAATCAGGGCACAGACCTTAGAAGTCTGCCCAGTGCTGGCCTTGTTCTCCAACTTCTGAAGCTGCAGCTGAATCTGTCTAACCATGATCACAGCACAGACTGTAGAAGTCTGCCCAGTACTGGCTTTGCTTCACAATTACATTGGGAGAGCAGTTTCTAGCACTCAGAACAGGGAGAAAGCGGCCTCTGTAAAGCAGATACTGGTGGGTGACATCATTAACTGTATTGTTATTTGAACGTGTGCTGCCTTCTGAGTTCTTTACCTGTTCCAAGTCCTCTGCTCCTTTGTACATGGGCAGTCTCTAACACTCAGAACGGGGAGAAAGCCTCTGTAAAGTATAGAAACATAGAAACATGACAGTGGATAAAGGCCATATGACCCATCCAGTCCACCCATCCTCTGTAACCCCTAATTCTTCCTGTTCCTAAGTGATCCCACATGCTTATCCCATGCCTTTTTAAATTCTGAAACAGTCCTCGACTCCACCACCTCCACCGGGAGGCCATTCCATGCCTCCACCACCCATTCTGTGAAATAATACTTCCTTAGGTTACTCCTAAGCCTATTCCCTCTTATCTTTGTCATATGCCTCCTCATTCCAGAGCTCTCCTTCAATTGAAAAAGGCTCTCTTCCTGTACATAAATGCCCTTGAGATATTTAAACGTCTGTATCATGTCTCGTCTCTCCCTCCTCTCTTCCAGTGTATACATGTTGAGGTTCATAAGCCTGATCCAATAATTTTTGCATTCAAGACCGCTTACTAATTTCGTAGCCGCCCTCTGGACCGACTCCATCCTGTTTATATCTTTCCGTAGGTGCGGTCTCCAGAACTGCACTCAGTACTCCAAATGAGGCCTCACCAAAGACTTATACAACGCCACTATCACCTCCTTTTTCCTGCTGGTCATGCCTCTCTTTATGCACCCAAGCATCCTTCTGGCTTTGGCCGTCACTTTTTCTACCTGTTTGAAAGCTTTAAGGTCGTCTGACACAATCACCCTCAAGTCCCGTTCTTCCTTCACACACTGAAGCACTACACCCCCTTTACTGTACCATTCCCTCAGATTTTTGCGACCCAAGTGCATGACCCTGCATTTTTTGGGATTAAACCTTAGTTGCCAAATATCGATCCATTCCTCTAGCTTCGCTAGGTCCTTCCTAGTAAAGCAGATACTATATATCTGACAATGCTGGGGCATATAGCTGGTTTACGGACAACTGACTGCTCCCAGTTAAGAAAGCAATTTATATATGAAGCCAACAGATGTGGAAATATCTTGAATGTATTTGAAGACTCCTGTAATATTACAGTGTTCCTGTAAAGTTGAGTCTGCATTTCATATAGAAAGAGGAGAGGAGACCCCATCATCCTAACGAAGGTAGCAAAGTGAATTCATAGTGGGACAGGCCTCAGAAGTGGTGCAGAAAAAGATACAAGAACCCTAGCCGCTAATCAAATGTAGCACATCTCCACAACTGAATCGGAAAGCAGGCCAGACAAAGAAACCACTATACTGCAAAGGGTGGAAAAAGTGCCAAATCAGAGGATAGGATCCATACTCCTTATGGGACAGGTCGCTACCAAGGTCATAGAGGAAACGGAAGGAATGACCTGAAAATAGGTCTGACACTTACAGGATTGTCCAAGTTGCCTACGATCTTGAACCCATGAGCAAAGTCCACAACTGACTGTCCTCGAACCACATCAACATCCAACTTACATTCACCTTCATACATTCACACACTAAACGGCACAATTACCAGTCAACTGGATACACCCTTGAGAAAAAGAAGCAGAGCAAAACTGGGTACCATATTATAACACCCAAGAATTCATATACCCTCTTCCTTCATCATTCTCATACTTTTACATGCACACTCCTCCTTTACTTCACGAACTTAGTCCAGATAAACCTCACTTCATAAAAAACATTACCCCTAACAACACTCCACTCTCCTCCATGAGTTCATTCTTAGAAGTCATTTAACACGCAACAGATCACATAGGATCCCCTGAGAAAGTGCAAAATCGAAAGCACTCGCTATTATACAAAGGAGCCAGAATGAACGTATTGAAATTACTCCTAGGAATCTACTCCTTAACATTGGTCCAAATACTGTTAGCCACACCTCTCGATGATTATAACACCATACTAATACTACACAGCCAATTCAGGATTACCAGACACACCAACCTCAACCAAACCGGTAACAGAACTTACAATAGCAAAATATTATTCCACAAACAAACTGCACAACCAACACAAAAAAGCTCTAATAAATCCAAATCGACATACAAACGACAACGAATAAAGGTTCCTACTTTCACCATTACGGAAGATCCATACCTTACAATTCAAATAGGTTACATCAATGCCAGATCAACAGTAAACAAAACAGAAATTATAAAAGATTGGATCACATCGGAAACCTTAGATTTACTCTTCATCAGCGAAACCTGGATCCACGACCAAAAAGATCCCATAATATTGGACCTTTGCCCTCCGGGATACAACATTACACACTGGACCAGAATAGGTAAACGAGGTGGAGGCATTGCCATAATCTACAGATCCCATCTCACTTTAGAAACCACTGCTGAATCAATCACACCTCAACTAGAAATTGCCTCAATCAGATTGCAACATAAAAGTGTAGCTGGCAATCTAAATTGCGTCCTATTCTACAGACCGCCAGGCACTTGGAGCGAAGCATATATAACCCTAATGGATTTCATATCAGGCCACTTGTACATCTAACTCAAACATACTAGTCATTGGGGACATAAACCTTCATTTAGAAGACCCAAACTCAACTGGTGTCCAAGATTGTAAGGAATTCTTCCAACTATGGGATTTTGAATGGCCACATCCGAATGCCACCCACAGAAAAGGCTACACACTTGACCTGCTAACCCATAAATTTGCATAAGACCAAATCATTAAAGTCATTGACCACAAATGGATGGAAATTCCATGGTCAGATCACTTCAAATTAAATCTGACCCTACACTGGCAGAAGAATGGGCATCTCAAAGCTGTTGAAAAAAAATCATACCAAATCAGAGATAAAATGGACACAACTGCATTTGGGCAATCAATTTACGACAACAATTGGTCTATTCCATCTGATTCTATCAACTATCTTGCAGATTGGGAATCAAGATGTAACACCATTCTAAATGAATTAGCTCCTTTACGAACAAAAACCATTCACAAACCAAACAGGACCCCATGGTTCAACGAAAATGTGAAACAAAATCTAGAACCAGACAACTCGAACGAGCCTAGAGAAAAAACAAAAATGATCAAAATCTAAACACTTGGAAAGAATCACATAGAAAATACAAACGTAATAAAAAAAATCCAAACGGAACTACTATAATGAACAACTAGGTTCTGACTTCAAAGACATGAAAAAGTTATACAAGCTACTGGATAAATTACTAGACACAAAACCGGTGTCCTCAACAAAATCAGGTATCCCAACAGCAGACGATCTTGCTAACTACTTCAAAGACAAAATTGTTGATCTACACAAAAATATGTCACAGGACTACACCTACCTTGATACCTTCCTTAATGAGCTAGACCCATACTCAGAAGAATACCCAGCCGACTGAACTTGGACAAATTTTGCCCAGATCACACAAGAAACATTAGCACTAGCAACCAAGAAGATCTCTACAGCCTACTGTCAATTGGACACCTGCCCCAATTATCTAATGACCCCCCCCCCTGCTCGATTGATCACTGAACTTACCTCCCACCTCAACTTCTTGTTCCAGCATGGCATATTCCCCAAAGACAAAGTTAATATACTACTCACACCATTAGCAAAAGACACCAAAAAGAAAAGTAACGATATCACCAACTACTGACCTGTGGCATCCATCCCACTTACAACCAAACTGAAGGAAAGTATTGTAGCTAAACAACTTACTGAATACATCGACAATTTCTCAATCCTTCATGAATCACAGTCGGGCTTCAGATCTCTCCACAGTACAGAAACCGTCCTGGTAACTCTCCTAGCCAAGTTCTAAAAGGAAATCGCATTAGGTAAAAACATACTCCTCTTGCTATTCAACTTGTCAAGCGCATTCGATATGGTTGACCACTATATACTATTAAGAATACTTGACGAGATAGGCATAGGAGGGAATATACTCAAATGGATCAAGGGTTTCCTAACCACGAGATCTTATCAAGTAAAAGCAAACTCAAACATATCACCATCATGGAGTACCGATTGCAGAGAACCCCAGGGTTCACCTCTCTCACCCATATTATTTAATCTGATGATGATCCCCCTCGCTCATGCTCTATATAAGCATAATCTTAATCCTTTTCTGTTTGCGTATGATGTCACCATTTACATACCGTTCAACTCTAATCCAACAGAAATCACCGTTGCAATAAAGACTAGTTTAAGCTTAATGGATGCCTGGGCATCAGCATTCAAACTCAAACTCAACAAGGAAAAAACTCACTGCCTTATTCTCTCTTCTTACCACAAAACAAACCTCCCTTCATCCATAAAACCCCCAGAACATACTCTCCCAATATCGAACAAACTGAAGATCCTTGGAATTACTATTGATACCAACCTAGCCCTGCAATGTTTCCATGCAATGTGGAAACTCAAACGGATCAAACCATTCTTCCCAAGGGAAACTTTCCGTAACATAATTCAAACAATGGTACTATCACATTTGACTACTGTAACGCCGTATATGCGGGATGCAAAGAACAGATCTTAAGGAAACTCCAGACTACGCAGAACACGGCAGCTAGACTCATTTTCGGAAAGGCAAGATTCAAAAGTGCTAAATCCCTATGCGAAATACTGCACTGGCTACCAATCAAAGAACGAATAGCCTTCAAAATTTGCACTCTGGTCCACAAAATAATCCATGGTCTGGCCCTAACCTACATGACCGAACTTATCGACTTACCAACTAGAAATATCATTGAATCATCAAGACCGTTTCTAAACCTGCATTACCCAAACTGTTAAGGACTAAAATACAAATCAACATATGCATCCAGATTTTCCTACATTTGCACCCAGCTCTGGAATGCATTACCTAGAAACATTAGAACTGTGAACACCCATCTAAAATTCTGAAAAGACCTCAAGACTCACCTCTTCTGGAAAGCCTACGCAGCAGACCTGAACTAATTCATGAACAATGCATATCGAACTAAGAAATGAACAATACCCCTTCCACATAATCCTATTACTTCAAACTGTATGAATTTTACCACTCCAGATATATTTAAATGTACTTCTACCCTTATCCTACTCTGTATTGCTCACTAGAAGCTGTAGTCCCATCCCCGGAGACTTATCAGCCTCATTGGATTACTTCTCTCCATATGCTACTATATATTCATCCCAGAGTTGTATTCTCTTTTCCGGAACCTTATCAGCTTCCTTGCACCTACTGTTACTCTATTTTCCACTCTGTATATATTCCCAGAGTTGGTACTCTCCTCTCCGGAACTTGTAAGTCACATTATAATTCCAAGAAGTGCAGAGTGACATACTTTTCCATTTTCCATTGATTTAGACTTATATCCCAAATAATCCAAAATAGGTTTGGTTCTATGTGGGCTACTTTGTTAGTTAATGTGGTCTACATCTTATTTACGAACTGCAGAACATGTAACTAACGAACATGTGTCTAAAGAACTATTAACAGTATGATAACAAAACAGGTAGAGGGCTATGGTTATTAGGTTAACATAATAACAGGTAGTGGATCAAATTAGTAGCAATTACTGTGTAGTAGTGCCACGTCTGTGGCCGTGACCCCTCTCAGACTCACCTTATTTCCTGTGGTCAGCTTCTGAGCTGGCTTCTATCTGTTCTTTGTGAGTTAGTTTTGTCTCTGTCTCTGTGTGCTGGCTGTATTAGATTGTCAGTGTGCTGTCACCTGTTCCAGATTTCAGCTCAGTCCAGTCTGGATCTTCCAGGCTGCCCGACCCTTAATTGCCTGGTGATTGTTGCACCTGAGTCTCAGCTGCCTGCTGGGCTTACTAGCCATTTGGAACCTCTCTGCCTTTGCCTTTGCATTGCGTCTAAGGCCCTGGTATGTTGGTGCTTGTTGCACTTCTGCTAGTCCGGTTGTTTGCCTGAGATTCTTGCCTGTTTCTAGTTAGTCTGTGTTTAGTTTAGTTTAGGTTTTTCTTGCTTGCCTTGCCTGGTTTCTTGTTTGTAATTCTGTGTTTGGTTTCTGTTTGTCTGTGTTCTGGCTTTGGGGCTGCTTGCAGCTCTTAGTTCTGTGTCTTGTTAGTCAGTGTTTGTTCCCTGTTTAGTGGCTGTTCTGCAGCTTTCTGTTCTGCCCTTTAGCTTTCCCTTCCTTGCCCAGTCTCCTGCCTTGCAGCCCATGTTCCTCCCTTTCCCCTCTGACCCTCAGTCCCGTGCTGCCTTGCTGTTATCCAGTCCTGCCCTGTCCAGCAAGTCCTGCCAGCCACCTGAAGCCCAGAGCTCAACTCTGGGTGAAAAGTGGCCAAGTGCAGGAGAAGCCTAACTGCTTGCCTGAGATTTGCCTAGTCTCCGGTGTGGGGTGATTTTGCCTGCCACTGCCGCTTCTCGGCAGTGGCCCAAGGGCTCACAACCCAGTTTCCTGTTGTGAAAACGTGACAAGTAGAAGGTCAACAGTCAGCAGAGATTAGGGTAGTTGCTACTGGTGGTCTGCTGTGTGGGAGATAGGATTGAGTACATGTGTGGCAACGAGTAACTATGTGGTAACATAGTCTGGCAAAGAGGATACATCATTGTTGGTCTGGTTGAAGAGAGAGTGGGGGGGGGGGGGCATTGTTGGTTGTGTGCTAGGTCTTCAGGGGTTTGTTTTGTGACCTGTGTCAGTAAAAATTGTGTGAAGAGGTAAGATTTTAGTTTTTTTGTGGAATTTGAGGTGGTCAGTTATTTTTTTGATGTATGAGGATAGGGAGTTCCAGGATTGGGTTGCAAGGTAGGAAAACATTGTGTTGTAGAGAGATTTGTATATCACGCCTTGCAGTTTGGGAAGTGGAGTAAGAGGTAGTTTTGAGTGGTCATCAGTGCATTTTTAAGTGGGAGGTTGATTAATGTGGTCTTGTAGGTGGGGGATAGACCCTGGAGGACAGTGAAGATGAACGTTAAGGATCTTGAAACTTATTCTGACTTTTATGGGCAGCCAGTGAAAAGTTTGTAGTAGGGGAGAGGCTCTATCATAGCGGGGGGATCTGAAGATCAGGCAGGTGGTCATGTTTTGGATGGTTTGTAGTTTTTTCAGGTTAAGTTCTTTGCAACCTGTGTATAAGCCGTTACAATAGACTAGCTGGGATTGTATCAAGGTTTGGACTAGGAGGTGTAAGGTTGCGATACGGAAGAGGTTTCTAATTCTTCTGAGCTTCCAAAGCATTCTGAAGGCTTTCTTTGCACCGAGGTTGTGTGAATTTCGAGTGTCAGGTGTTGGTCAAGGGTGACTCCCAGGACTTTGAGGTTGCTTTCTAACGGGAAGCTTGTTTGGTTGATAGTGAAAGTGAAAGTGTGTGAGAAGGTGGGGTGAAAGGAACTCAAAACAACTAGGAATTTCGTTTTCTATTTAGTTTTAATTTAAAAGTGGAGGCCCAGGTCTCCATTGTGTCAAGACTGATCTGGATCCCGTCTGTGATGTCGGTAAGGTAGTTCGAGAAGGGTCAGAATCCTGGTGATGCTGCATATAGTGTCCAGAAATCCAAAAGAGATATACTGGATAGGAGGGGAGAGATTGGTAAGCTCAGCTCAGCAAAGGGACCTTGGGGTGATAGTGTCTGAGTATCAGAAGGTGATGAAGCAATGTGAAAAGGTGGTGGCTGTCACCAGAAGATGCTAGTCTGCTAGTCTGCATAGAGAGGGATATAAACACACACACACACAAAACAAATTTATTCTAAATAAAATTAAAGCAGATGCTTTCACAGGTATTTACCTTTTACTACTGGTCCTTATTCTCCCAGATTTCAGAATAATTTAGCCACTCTCTCTCTCAAGCATTACAGCTGCCACAGTACACAACTTAACACATCACAGTCCTGGGCTCATCTGCCTACTGAAAAAAAGCTCGTTACCCAGGGTAACGAAGTCCCGGCTTGATCACCTGCCCTGTAACCACTAATCAGGCAGCTTCCCTCGGAATGTTGCTAAACTTTATCAGTTAAGAACATGGTGAAAGGCTCCATTTTGAAACCCACCTTTCCCATTGAGATTAATGTGAAAAATGGATTTCAATGCAAAGCACAGTGTAAATTACACAATATTACAATAAAAAATATAGTATTGTCCAGATCACATTTTACAGATTCTCTGTTTTAAATTTTTTAAACTCCTTAAAGGCACCATTTTACACTATTTTGACTCAAAACCACCATTAAAGTTCAACGAAACTTAACCAAAATTTCCACACCTGTTAAACAAAATATGTGCTCACATACGCCGTCGTCGGAATTAAAAAATATGCAACCGGAGCAGTGCAAGGCGCTCCGCACCCAAAATCCCCCCCCCCCCCAAAAAAAAATTTTAACAACCAAACCCTTGACCATTCTAACATTTAGGGATCCTTTCTCATGGTTTCTACTCTCTATGGTATCCACTCTATTGGCTATCTTTGTGTCATCCACAAAAAGGCAAACTTTTCCTTCTAACCCTTTAGCAATGTCTCTCACAAATATATTAAACAAAATTGGCCCCAGGACCGACCCCTGAGGCACTCCACTACTCATCTTCTTTTCCTCCAAGTGGTTTCCATTTACCACCACCCTCTGCCGCCTGACGGTCAACTAGTTTCCAATTCAGTTCAGCACTTTGGGTCCTAAGTTCAGTCCTCTCAGCTTACTCATGAGTCTTCTTTGCTGAAATCCAAGTAGATTGCATCTAGCGTGCGTCCTTCATCCAATTCTTTGATCACCCACTCAGAGAAGTCAGGTGTGAAGGTGTGGTCAGGATAGTCGAATGCTGTAAAGACTAACAGCTATGCGGTACTTGGAGAACAAGTCTTGCATGAACGCAGTCTTGCATTCGACAGTCCTGAACGGCTGCTTATGATTCATTCACCATAAATTAGTTTTGCTGTGAAACATCCTAGATTCATATGACTCCTGACACAGGCATATGTTCGCCAAAACATGGTCATGTCAAGTCTTTCTGAGTCCTTTTAACTGCGCCACAGACTTTGATTTATAATTATGAAGTAAAGTTGATTGATTTTTTCACATTGGGACCGCCTCACTGTTTGATGCTTTTGCTTTTTGAGGTTTTCACCTTCTTTTATATACCTCTCAATAATCCAACTGCACCAGCAACAGAGAAAGAACAAGGAGTTTGAACACACTGAGGGGCATAATCAAACGCGAACGCCTATGTGTAAGAATGTCCATCTCTGAGAACGGGTCTGTGAAGGGGCGGGCCGAACTGTATTTTCGAAAAAAATGGGACGTCCATCTTTTTTTTCGAAAATACATTGGATTAGGGCGTTTTTTGAGCTGGGCATTTTTGTTTTTTAGCGATAATCGAAACCGAAGTGTCCCAGCTCAAAAACGACCAAATCCAAGGCATTTGGTCGTGGGAGGGGCCAGCATTCGTAGTGCACTGGTCCCCCTGAGATGCCTCTATGCCAGCCTCAAATATCATACCTAGCTCCATGACAGCAGTATGCAGGTCCCCAGAGCAATTTTACTTTAGTTGGTGCTGCGCGGGACCCATGCAGAGAGGAAAAATCGGAAGAAAAAAAAAAACAGGCAAGTGCAGTCAGGGACGTCTAAATTACCACGATAGTAAAAGGGGGAATCAAACCAGCAACCTTCTGGTTACAAGCTCAGTGCTCTAGCCAGTGCACCACTGCTTAGACATCCTTCCCTTTCCATTAAGTCCCTCCAAGTTTCTGTCAGCCATTCACAGCTCATTTAGCTGACATCTGTGTCAGCTAAACAGCTGTGATTGGCTGACAGAAACTTGGAGGGACTTAATGGAAAGGGAAGGCAATCTAAGTAACTGAATAATGTGGTGGACTGGCTAGAGCACTGTGCTTGTAATCAGAAGGTTGCTGGTTTGATTCCCCCTTTTACTATCGTGGTAATTTAGACGTCCCTGACTGCACTTGCTTGTTTTTTTTTTTCTTCCAATTTTTCCTCTCTGCATGGGTCCCGCACAGCACCAACTAAACTAAAATTACTTCGGGGACCTGCATACTGCTGTCATGGAGCTGGGGAAGACATTTGAGGCTGGCTTACAAGTTGGAAAAAAAGTGTTTAACTTTCATTTTTTTTTGGGTGGGAGGGGGTTAGTGACCACTGGGGGAGTCAGGGGAGGTCATACCCTGTTCCCTCCGGTGGTCATCTGGTTATTTAGGGCACTTTTTTGGGATCTGTTCGTGAAAAAAACGGGTCCAACAAAAGTGATCTAAATTCTCTCTGAAAACGCCTTTCTTTTTTCCATTATCGGCTGAGCACGCACATCTCTGCTCAACCGATAACCACGCCTCAGTCCCGCCTTCACCACGCCTCTGACACGCCCCCATCAACTTTATTCGTTCCCGCAACGGAGTGCAGTTGGAAACGCCCAAAATCGGCTTTCGATTATACCGATTTGGGCACCCGCATGAGAAAGACGTCCATGTCCCGATTTAGGTCGGAATATAAGCGTTTTTCTCTTTCGATTATAAGCAGGACTTTGTTCAGAAAATTTAGAAATATCTGTAGGACCAGTCCATAAAAATTTGGTCTTCTCCTTGTTCAGCTTCAACTTGTGGCCAGTCACCCATAATTCAATCCATTCCAAACAACGTTGTATCCCACGTAAACTATCATCCTTACTTGCTAATAAAGGGAAAAAAACACTAACTTAAATATGGCAGCAAAACCCACTTCAACACAAAAACTTGAAAAAACATACATGTGAGTTAAAAAAGAATCCCCACAATTTACTTCTATATATTATAAATGAGAAGAAAAAGACAGCTATCGTTATCTTGCTAATGGTGTGTCACATGGATAATGGAGGCTTCTCCTGATGAAGCAACTGCTGTGAAATGGACAGCTCTTTAGAGAATAATCAAAAGCTTCTATACCAGTGGCGTAGCCAAGGGTGGGCTTGGGTGGGCCGAGGCCCACCCACTTTGGGTTCAGGCCCACTCAGTAGCAGCATACCTATGATGTGGCTGGCAGGGATCCCCAAGCCCCACCAGCTGAAAACTCCCAAGTGTCCCTCCTGCATACCTTGTAAGTAGCAGATCTTCGCCTGCAGTGAGCAGTGACATACATACTGCTCGCACCAGCCCCACAGCCTTCCCTCTGATATATTTCTGCCTAGGCGGAAACAGGAAGCTGCATCAGAGGGAAGGGTGTGGGGCCAACATGAGCAGTGTGTATTAGCTGTTGCTCGCTGCTGATGAAAATCTGCTATTTAAAAGGTATACGGGAGAGGGGGGATGTTTGAGAGACCATATGGCATGCAGGCGAGAGGAGAGACCACATCACCTGTGGGACGGGGCGAGGTTCTTCTGCCCACCCATCTTGGGCCCAGGCCCACCCAAAATTGGGTGTCTGGCTACGCCCCTGTTCTATACAACAGATAAGTGTCCAAACACATATTAAGTAGAGAGTGAAATTTTTTTGTAACTGCACTGATGTTATATTAATGGACATTGAAAAGACATTTGATGGTTTTGCATATTGAAAACAGGAGTTTTTAGACTTGTAATGTGCTCTTTGTAAGGCTGTTCAGCAATTGTGGATATTTACTGAAGCTGATAATCCTCACAATTCAGTTCTATATATTATTAAATGAGGAGAAAAAGACTTCAGTGACGTTCTTTGTTTAACTGACATATATATTTTTTCTAATACAGGGAAAAACAATGTGATGTCATTTGTCCACATTAAATTTCATTTGCCATTTATTATTTTTTTTTATTTGTAGCATTTGTATCCCACATTTTCCCACCAATTTGCAGGCTCAATGTGGCTTACATTTGTCATAATGGCAGTTGCCATTTCCGAGTAACAGAATTACAAATGGTATTGCGTTAAGGTGCATGCATACATGGTAACATACATGGAACATAATATATATGGAACAGATCGTGGTATATATGTATACTAGCCGTTCAGCCCGTAAAAACGGGCTAGTATAGGAAGGGGGGATTGAAAGGCCCCCCACCCCGCCACCGAGTTCGCCCCCCCCCCCCCGGAGCCGTCGCCACCCACCTTCCACCCAGTCGGGCCCTCGCTCCACTATTGAAACAGCGAGGGCACGCAGCACACAGCTCTGCTGAGCTGCCCTGGCCTTCCTTCTTCTTCTCTGCCTGTGTCCCACCCTCGTGTGACGTAACGTAGTCGAGGGCAGGACACAGGCAGAGAAGAAGAAGGAAGGCCAAGAGCTGTGTGCTGCGTGCCCTCGCTGTTTCAATAGCGGAGCGAGGGCCCGACCGGGTGGAAGGTGGGTGGCGGCAGTGTCCCTCGCAAATGCGCAGTAGAGACCCTCTCTGTTCCACTCCCGTCATCGTGTATTGACGCGGGGGCGGGGCAGAGAGGGTCTGTACTGCACATTTGCGAGTGAGTACGACACTCGCCATTTATATATATTGATATCATGTGCATACATACATGGTAAAAAGGAATACATTATGGTATTGCATGAAGGTTCCTGAGTAATAAATTGGATTGTAACATACATTAGGTCATCGACTATAGAGAGACCTTATTCGACATAAGGTTTAAGTGGTAGTACTTGATCAGTTAATAGCAAAGAGGTTAAGCAGTCATGCGATAGAAGTTCAGTTTTGTATAGATCATGTATAATGTTACAATTTGGTATTTAGGATGGATGTTTCTGGTATGCCTTCTTGAAAAGATCTGTTTTCAGTAGCCTTCGGAAAATGGTTAGGTCTTGCGTTGTTTTTATCGCCTTCGGTAGTGCGTTCCAGAGCTGCGTGCAGATGTATGAGAAACTGGTCGTGTGTGTGGATTTATATTTTAGCCCTTTACAGTTAGGATAGTGGAGATTGAGGAATGTGCGTGATGATCTTCTTGCGTTCCTAATAGGCAAGTCTGTAAGGTCTGACATGTAGACCGGGGCTTCCCCGTAAATGATCTTGTGGACTAGGGTGCAGACTTCGAATGCAATTCGTTCTTTTAGTGGGAGCCAGTGTAGTTTTTCTCTTAGGGGTTTGGCGCTTTCGTATTTCGCTTTCCCAAATATGAGTCTGGCTGCTGTGTTTTGAGCGGTTTGGAGCTTCTTAATGATTTGTTCTTTGCATCCGGCATAAATGGCATTGCAGTAGTCTAGATGACTTAGTACCATTGATTGAACTAGGCTGCGGAATACTTCCCTTGGGAAGAAAGGTTTGATTCTTTTAAGTTTCCACATTGAGTAGAACATTTTCTTTGCTGTATTTTTCGCATGGTCTTCAAGTGTGAGATTTCGGTCAATTGTGACTCCCAGAATTTCCAGGCTGTCTGAGACTGGAAGTGTTTATGGTGTTGGGTTTGTTTGTGTTGTATTGTGAGGACAGGATGAAACATTGTGTTTTTTCTGCGTTTAGTTTTAGTTGGAATGCGTCCGCCCATGAGTTCATTATTTGGAGGCTGTGTGTGATTTCATTTGTGATTTCGGTTATGTCTTGTGCTCTAGTCTTATAAGATGCTTCTGCAAATGCTCACAGTCCTCTGCCATTATAATGATTTTAAATAATGTTTTGTCATTTTCAAATTTGATCATCTCATTTGTCACTCCCATCTCCAGATCATTTATAATTATATTAAACAGCACATTTCCAGTACAGACCCTTGGAGTTGTCCACAAGTGACCCATATGGATAAGGAGTAGGGTAGATACTGTAGGCTCTTCCAAAAGACCAAGGGAGATTCTAGTTCAAAAAGATAATCTTTATTAAAACAACTGAAATGACTCAACACAGCTGCTATATTTCGTCAACAAAACGCTTGCTTCTGGAGTCTCGTGATGTTCGTTGTACAAAGATAGGCAATATTTCCAAGAGAGAACATACAATCAAACATATAAATGGCAAGAGGCGTACTCCATCTCTGTCCCACCCCCACGTCATGACGGGGGCGTGACAGAGAGGGAACCTGCGCACCTGCGAGTGAGGGAACCGCCGTCGCCACCACTCCCCCCCAGGGTTGCCGCTACCGCTTCCCTCACCCACCCGGAGTCGCCGCCGCCACCCACCCTCCACCCGGGCCGGGTACGTGGCTTCACTATTCAAACCACCGGAACGCAGCACACAGCTCATCTGAGCTGCCGTTGGCCTTCCTTACCTGCCTGTGTCCCGCCCTCACCGACGTTACGTCACACGAGGGCGGAACACACGCAGAGAAGAAGGAAGGCCGACGGCAGCTCAGATGAGCTGTGTGCTGCGTTCCGGCGGTTTGAATAGTGAAGCCACATACCCGACCCGGGTGGAGGGGCGGTGGCAGCGACCCCGGGGGGGCGGCGGCAGTGGCGACTCCGGGGGAGGGGCGGCAGCAACCTATCCGGGGGGCGGGGAACTTTCAAACCCCTCCCTCCTTTACTAGCCCGTTTTTACGGGCTCAACGGCTAGTTTTAAATAAATAAAGTGGATCCAAAGTCTGTGAACACACATGGAACTTCTGTCAGCTTGGATGCTCTCTTGCTGACGCACGTAGGGACTAAGTGTTGCTCTACTTACTGTTTTTTAGCCAGTTTGCAATCCACAAATGGGGCATTTGCCTTCTATACTATGGCTCTAATTTCTTAAGGAGTTTCCCATGAGTGACTTTGTAAAATGCCTTCTGAAAATTCAAATACACTATATCAGCTGGTTCACTGCTATCCACTTGTTAGTTTACACATTTGAAACCATTCCTGGTGATTTATTGCTTTTTGTCAATTTGATTCATTACATCTTCTAGGTTTAGTTGCTCTGAATAATCACAATCAAAAAAAATTTCTGGGTAGGTACTGTATGACCTCAACATTCTCCTCAGTATAGGTAGAAGCGTAAACATATCTTTAGTTTCCCATTCGTCCAACTGACTCTCTCATGAGTTTCTGCCTCTACAGCTAGCTTCTTTTCAAAGTCTCTCCTGACCTGCTTTATCATTATTTAACATCTAACTTGCCAGTTCTTCTGCTCATCCCTACTTTCTTCATTGCGATCTGCCTTTCTTTTTCTGAAAGATACCCTTTTGACTTTCACTGCCTTGTCCAACTCACAATTAAATAATGTTGGCTGTCATTTGGCCCTCCTTCAACCTTGTTTTTTTTTTTATCTTGGCTTTCAAAATGATCTTTTAAAATAATGTAAATGCACTAAGAGACCCTTTTACTAAGCTACGGTAGGCCCACCATGTGTCTACCTATGCACTAAAAGAGCACTACCGTGAGACACAATATCTGCCAGGTACCTATGCTGTGATCTTGCCAGGTACTTGTGACTTGAATTGGCTACTTTTGGAAACAGGATACTGGGCTTGATGGACCTTTGGTCTGTCCTAGTATGGCAACGATTATGTTCTTATGTTCTAAACAGAGAAATTTTACAGAGGCCCAGAATGATTTACTAGGAACATATTGTTTTCTTCTGCCTTTTTTGTTTGCATGAAGATTTCAAAAAAAAAATAAAAACTTTAAAACAGAAAGGAATTTTTCAAACCTGAAGATTTCTAGAAAAGTTGACAGATATGTACTGTCAGATGGGTGTGGAGGATGCACATGTGAGGAAGGAGCCGTTCAGCTAATTGTTCTAGTGTATACAAGCACACACTCTTCCCACAGCTACCTACACCCATGCCTGAGGTTACCCTTCAGCTACTGTATGTACAATGTATGCAACAAGCACTGACAAGCTGATGTGTAACACCTGAGTGGTGTGATACTCTTATTATTTCACACTTATCATCTATGCACACAGCACCATCTGTGTGTGGAGTGTTGTATGCAATAAGATATAGAGAAATAACAGGATACACATACCACTTGGTATGTATATCCTGGTAAAATGGAGCATTATTAGAAAAATAGTTTCATACATTTATGTACATATAAGATACTTTCCCTATATCTCAGGAATCGTTTTTCCATTGTCATTATGCAACGTATCATATTTTTTAAAGAAGCCTTCAATGACATAATTCAAAAATAGGTCAAATCAGTGGCATACCTACCTTATATGGCACCCAGAGCGGAGCACACTCCCTCATCCAAGCAAAGGAGTGAACAGAGCGGGCACACGGCTGTTGTCTCTGCCGGTCCCCTGCCCCCTCTAACGTCAACTTCCTGTTCCGGGGCAGAGGACAGGCAGAGCCGACAGCTGAGCATCTGCTCTGTGCACCCCCTTGCTACCAGCACCCACCCTAGCTATGCTAAAGGGTGAAATATAACATCATGGAGGCAACTCTATTAGTGGGCACGTCCATTTAGGTGTTCTGATGCTGCACGAGGAGCTGCTATTTTATAATGGCATCTGGTTCCTGGATTCCATCTGCACTTAAGCCAGCTATAGACCTGAAGTAACAGTGGTGGTGTAAATGCAGCAGGGACACAGGTAACTGACAATATTCTGTATGTTACAATGTAAGTGAGAGGCCCGTTCATGCACTGCCAATGTTTCTTCCCCCTTGGATTTATGGATAGATAGCACTTAAGCGCCCTGCTGGCACTTTTATGGGTAAGTGTACAGTTGCACACAAGTGCTAGTATTCCGTATATTTACATACACATAGCTTTAAAAGTAACAACTTATAGAAACAGAGAAAATGACATATGATAAAACACTGTATGGCCTATCCTATCTGCCCAGCCACACCAACTACAAGTCAGGAACCTTGGAATATAGTTAGATTCAACACTTACTCTGATTCCCCAAATCCAAGCAACCTTCAAGAGCTGCTTCTACTATTTGCGACAGCTACGCTGCCTCGCTCCTTACATCAAGAGGGTAAATCTTATCCCAGTTTTGCATGCCATGGTAACATCAAGACTGGATTACTGCAATGCACTATACAATGGTCTGACTACAAAGGGCCTGCACCAGCTCCAGTTGATTCAGAATGCAGCAGCAAGACTCATAGACGGCCGCAAGTGACGTGACCACATCACACCATTTTTGCAAAAACTCCATTGGCTACCAGTGTCACGGTCCCAGGCTTTAAACAAACAGTCACGAACTCTGGAACAACATGAGCCCTTGGCCTACTGTTGTTGAGCAGCAGCAGGAGGCAACCCACCCCCCCCCCCCCCCCCAAGCAGGACTGGAATAACAAGCTTGGCTTGGCTGGAACCAAATGCTGGAACGGACTTGGCTTGGCAGGAACCAGATGCAGGAACGGACTTGGCTTGACTGGAACAGGATTCAGGATACTCAAACAAGCTTGGCAGGAACAGGATTCAGGATACTCAAGCAGGATTCAAGATTTTCAAACAAGTTTGGCTGGAACAGGATACAGGATACTGGAACAGGATTCAGGATACTCAAGCAGGATTCAGGATTTTCAAACAAGCTTGGCAGGAACAGGATTCAGGATACTGGAACAGGATTCAGGATACTGGAACAGGATTCAAACAAGCTGTCAGGAACAGGATTCAGGACACTCATGCAGGAATCAGGATTTTCAAACAAGTTTGGCTGGAACAGGGTACAGGATACTGGACCAGGGTTCAGGATACAGGATTTTCAAACAAGCTTGGCTGGAACAGGATACAGGATACTCAAGCAGAATTCAGGATACTCAAACAAGCTTGACAGGAACAGAAGCTGAAAGTAAACAGGGCAGACACAAGCAGGATACAAAGCTGACCCACACAGAAAAACAACAGAACTATGGCTGAAGGCTGAACCTAGCACACAAACAAACCCAGAAGAACAGAAGCAGAAGTGCACACAGGCACCCTAAACAAGGAATCAAGACAGAAGTGCCCACGGGCACACAGGCAATAAACAAAGCAACAAGACAGAAGTGCCCACAGGCACACAGACTATGAACAAGGCAACAAGAAATCAAGGCAGAAGTGCACACAGGCACACAGACTAGAACTAGGCAGAAGTGCTACACTGCACACGGACTAACCTGGAGACCTTTGGCATTGCAAAAGCCCCGAATGAAAGTGCACCACTTCCTTATAAACAGGAAAGAGGCAGGAAATACACTGAACACCAAAGTGAGGCTTGAAACACACAGGAAGTGGAAACCCTACAGGACAGAGGCAGGAAACACACTGAACACCAAAGTGAGGCTTGAAACACACAGGAAAGAAACAACCATGCAGACAGTAGCCAGCTCAGCAGCTGACCATCGGGACATAAGGTGAGTCAGAGAGGGATCACGACCACAGTCGTGACACCAGTACAATACAGGGCTAAATTTAAAACTCTATGTCTGATCTTCAACGCCCTGAAAGGAAATGGCCCTGAGTTTCTGAAGAATAGGATGACCCTCCACACACTGCCAAGGACACTAAGGTCCTCCAAAGGACTTTCACTAACCACACCCTCTCCAAAAGACATTACACGATGTGATACCCACAAGTGAGCCTTCTCCGGAGTAGCCCCCACACTCTAGAATGCACTGCCTAAAAGGCTCCTCTTAATACAATTCTATCTCTACTTCAGGAAGCAGGTGAAGGCTTGACTCTTCAACCAGGCCTTTAATGGAAGAAGCAACTAACTTGTTAGTCTGCGTACGCTTTGTAGCACTATATAAATGCTAAATAGTAGTAGTAGTAGTAGTCTCACACACACACACACACACACACACACACACAAGGAGTGACTCGGGCTGCACAGACTGCAGCGGGACATATTTATCCACTCCTACTGTAGCTGAGATAATATTTAACCATCTCTCTGACCTCATGTGCAACTTTCTTCAAATCAGTCACCTTACTTTCTAACTCTTACTACTTTCTTACCCATCTATATGTTACAACTTTGCCTTACCCTTCACTATCAATTATAATGTTCTACTATGTATTATGTTGACATTGCAAATAGTATACCATTCTATCTACCTAGAACGTTTGGGCAATTTGCGACTTGAGCACGGGTTCTTTGGTCATTATGAAATTCTTGGATTACTTTCAGCACCCTTCCTTATGCAGTTACAGATTTGGCAAAACAAGGCGCACTTGTAGAAGGGTTGTATAAGAGGCTGGGACCAAGGAACTGAAGAGACTGCTGACTCACTTTTTCCTTATCGGTACCGGTACCGGTCCAGTGGGTTTGGGACCCTCCATCTTTTCAAGCTAAGTATTACTGGCTTAGATTATATATATATAAACCTTTGGAGTTGCTAGCACGGACTGTTGTGGCTAGGGGGTCTCTTTAGGGGGTCGTTGATGCAGTCTTTAATACATACTTGAGTTTGATTCAGTCTTAGGTAGTTTGGTGTTTGGTGTTCCTCACTAGGTGATTAATAAGGTGGTAAGGGTTTTTTTTTTTAATCAATCAATTTTCTCACTCAGTGTGAGTTTTTGCGATTGATTGTTTTTCTCCCTTTCCCCTTTATGGAACCAATGATATAAACGGACTCCTATATAGATAGGGGCTTTTTGATACACTGGTATTTCCCCTTTTCTGGAGATTTGAGGTTCCGATTTGTTTAATAATATATTAGATGAGAGACACCCGCAAACTAATAAGTTCAAACTTTCTAGGTAGATAGAATTGTCATTTAATTACGTTTGAATTCCCATTTGCAATATAGAAATAGTATACCATGCCATACTTTGTATTGTTAGTTGAATACTTTTACTGCTGTAACTGCCTATTGCTCATGTTTGATCTATCCTTACTGTACACCACCTTGAGTGAATTCCTTCAAAAAGGCGGTAAATAAATCCTAATAAATAAATAAAAATAAAATAATCCATTCCTCTTCCTCAGAGATCCTCTGTGCTTATCCTATGCATCCCTGAATTTGGATATAGGTTTTGCCTCCACCACCTCTAGCAGGAGGTTGTTCCAAGCTTCCACCACCTTTTCCATAAAGAAATATTTCCTTACTTTACAAATCTGTCTATCACCTTTCATATCCTTCCCTTGATTCCTTGTTTTGTAGCTGTGGAGCTGTGGAGGAGTAGCCTATTGGTTAGTACACACACTTTGATCCTGGGGAACTGGGTTCAATTCCCACTGCAGCTCCTTGTGACTGTGGGCAAGTCACTTAATCCTCCATTGCCCCAGGTACAAAATAAGTACCTGTATATATGTAAACAGCTTTGAATGTAGTTGCAAAATACCACAGAAAGGCAGTATATCAAGTCCCATTTCCCTTTCCTTTTCATTTCTACTACTACTACTACTACTATTTAGCATTTCTATAGCGCTACAAGGCATACGCAGCGCTGCACAAACATAGAAGAAAGACAGTCCCTACTCAAAGAGCTTACAATCTAATAGACAAAAAATAAATAAAGTAAGCAAATCAAATCAATTAATGTGAACGGGAAGGAAGAGAGGAGGGTAGGTGGAGGCGAGTGGTTACAAGTGGTTACAAGTCAAAAGCAATGTTAAAGAGATGGGCTTTCAGTCTAGATTTAAAGGTGGCCAAGGATGGGGCAAGACGTAGGGGCTCAGGAAGTTTATTCCAGGCGTAGGGTGCAGCGAGACAGAAGGTGCGAAGTCTGGAGTTGGCAGTAGTGTAGAAGGGAACAGATAAGAAGGATTTATCCATGGAGCGGAGTGCACGGGAAGGGGTGTAGGGAAGGACGAGTGTGGAGAGATACTGGGGAGCAGCAGAGTGAATACATTTATAGGTTAGTAGAAGAAGTTTGAACAGGATGCGAAAATGGATAGGGAGCCAGTGAAGGTCTTGAGGAGAGGGGTAGTATGAGTAAAGCGACCCTGGCGGAAGATGAGATGGGCAGCAGAGTTTTGAACCGACTGGAGAGGGGAGAGGTGACTAAGTGGGAGGCCAGCAAGAAGCAGATTGCAGTAGTCTAAACGAGAGGTGACAAGGGTGTGGATGAGGGTTTTGGTAGAGTGCTCGGAAAGAAAGGGGCGGATTTTACGGATGTTGTAAAGAAAGAAACGACAGGTCTTGGCGGTCTGCTGGATATGAGCAAAGAAGGAGAGAGAAGAGTCAAAGATGACCCCAAGGTTTCGAGCTGAGGAGACAGGGAGAATGAGAGAGCCATCAACAGAAATAGAAAATGGGAGGAGCGGGGAGGTGGGTTTGGGGGGGAAAATGAGAAGCTCGGTTTTGGTCATATTTAATTTCAGGTGGCGTTGAGACATCCAGGCAGCAATGTCAGACAAGCACACTGAAACTTTGGTTTGGATGCAAGGTGAGATATCAGGGGTAGAAAGGTAGATTTGGGAGTCATCAGCATAGAGATGGTAGGAAAAGCCATGGGATGAGATTAATGAACCAAGGGAAGAAGTGTAGATAGAAAAGAGGAGGGGACCAAGAACAGAACCCTGAAGTACGCCGACAGGCAGAGGGATAGAAGTAGAAGAGGATCCACCAGAGTGAACACTAAAGGTGCGGAGGGAGAGGTAGGAAGAGAACCAGGAAAGGACAGAGCCCTGGAATCCAAGTGAGAACAGGGTATCGAGAAGTATGCTGTGATCGACAGTGTCAAAAGCAGCGGAAAGATCAAGAAGAATGAGGATGGAATATTGACCTCTGGATTTAGCCAGTAATAGGTCATTGGAGACTTTAGTAAGCACAGTTTCGGTTGAGTGGAGAGGGCGAAAACCAGATTGTAATGGGTCAAGAATAGCATGTGAGGAGAGAAAATCAAGGCAGCGGCGGTGAACAGCACGCTCAAGTAATTTGGAGAGAAAAGGAAGGAGGGAGATGGGTCGGTAATTAGAGGGACAAGTAGGGTCAAGTGAAGGCTTCTTAAGGAGAGGTGTGACCACAGCATGTTTAAAGGCAGCAGGGACAGTCGCAGTGGAAAGTGAGAGGTTGAGAATGTGACAGATAAAAGGAATAAGAGTAGGAGAGATGGCATTAAGAAGGTGGGTGGGAATGGGATCAGAGGAACAGGTGGTACATTTTGAGGAAGAAAGGAGAAGTGTAGTTTCCTCAATAGTAACTTCAGGAAAGGAGGAAAGGGAATGAGGGGAAGGAGAGAGAGGGGAACGGACTAGTGGAGGGAGAGCTGGTGAGGTAGAGAAAGCAAGGTTTATCTTTTGAACCTTGTTGTGAAAGAATTCAGCAAGGGTCTGAGGAGATAATGAAGGGGGAGTTGGGGGAGGGGGCACCTTGAGAAGAGAGTTCAATGTGGTGAAGAGAAGTCGAGGATTAGAGCCAAGAGAGTTGGTCAGTTGGATATAATAATCCTGTTTGGCACGTAAAAGAGCAGATTGGAAGGAGGTCAGCATGAACTTAAAGTGTAAGAAATCAGCAAGGACCCGAGATTTCCGCCAGAGGCGTTCGGTGGAGCAGGTACAGGAACGTAGGTAGCGGACATTAGAAGTCAGCCAAGGTTGGGGTTTTGTACGCCTTACAGGGCGAGTCATCAAAGGTGCAAGAGTGTCTAAGGCAGAGGATAGAGTATTGTTGTAAGAAGAAACAGCCTCGTTGACAGACGTGGATGGTGCCACAGTAGAGAGGAGGTTTGAAACATGGGAGGATAGAGATGAAGGGTCAATATCGTGAAGATTCCTAGATAAATTAGATAGGATAGGACGGGACTGGGAGGGAGGAGATTTAAGTGTGAAAGTTATAAGGTGGTGATCAGAGGAGGGATGATCAGAGGCAAGGAAACTAGAAGGTGAACAGTTGAAAGAGGCCTGCCTGCTTCTTGCGCCCTTACACGTCAAAGATATTTAACTGTCTTGATGTTCAAATATTTGAAAGGTATTAATCCACAAATGAACCTTTTCCAGGAAATAGGTAGAACTAGAGGACATGAATTGAGGTTGAATGGGGCAGTGGCGTAGCCAGACCTGACATTTTGGGTGGGCCCAGAGCTAATATGGGTGGGCACTATGTATATATAGGTGTGAGTAGTTTTTTGGGGGATCCTAAATCATTTTTAATAAACAGTCTGCCCAACAGCTGTCCTACAGCAACATAAACCACATACATATTCGGAACCTATGTTGCAAACCTTAAAACCACCATACCGAGAATACAAAACACTCAGGACCTATAGAGCAATTCTACCATACCATAAGCAGTTATTTCTACGAGTCACACAAGGAAAAAGAAATCATCTTAAACACTACAGTGAGCACTAGAACATCAATTCACCTATTGTAAAATGAAACCAGATATTCCCTTTCATCTTTCACCATTTTTCTTTTTTCCCTCCTTTTCTTTCCTTCCTTTCCCCTCTCTTCCATTTCCTTTTTTGACCCTTTCCACTTTCCTGTCCTCATTTCTCTCTCCCCTTTTTTCTTCTTTTTGCCCTTTCCATCCTTCCCCCTTCTTCTTCTTCTTTTTCCTCCTCACCTTCCCTTCTCTCTCCTCCCCCCTTTTCTCCTTTCCCCTACCACCCTTTCTCCTTCCCCTTCTATCATGCCCTTTTTCTTCCACTTTTCCCTTTCCACCTCCCTTCTTTCCTCTTCCCCTCCTCTTCTCTTTTCCATTCCCTTTCCCCTTCTCTTTTCAGCTAGTAAAGGGCCACCAAAACAGACACCAGATGCAGACGTCATTCCATATGCCCCAATGAAAGAAGAGTTTAATTTTACTTCCATTGAATTTCAGTATATTCCATCTTTATAACACCAGGCTTTCCAATCCCAAAGGCAGATTACAGAAACAGTTAACATCAAGGAACATTCTCATAGAAATTTTGCAATATGTATTGTTTAGAACAGCATAGAAAAATGAGCATAAAATACAGAGAATTATAACTGCTGTTTCTACCAGCTATAATCACTTTTAAGCTGTTTTACTGATGTTCATAGTAACATAGTAACATAGTAGATGACGGCAGAAAAAGACCTGCACGGTCCATCTAGTCTGCCCACGATAAACTCATGTGTATACCTTACCTTGATTTGTACCTGTCTTTTTCAGGGCACAGACCATATAAGTCTGTGCAGCAGTATTTCCCGCCTCCCAACCACCAGTCCCGCCTCCCATCACCGGCTCCGGCACAGACCCCGTATAAGTCTGCCCTCCCCCATCCTAGCCTCTCAACCACCAACCCCTCTTCCCCCCGCCACCCAATTTCAGTTTTTATTTCATGATATTTACTTAAACCTAGATACAGGAAACTTTTAAATAAATTAAAAAGCTGTCAAATAAGTAAAAAGAAAACAAAATCTTAGGAAGGAACACCTCCTCTTCTGTTTTCACCAACTTCCTGGCTGCCCTGTCTGTGCTGTGTCGGGGATGGGTCAGGTGAGCTTCTGCAAGTGCCAGGGAGGTGGACTTGACCCGACCCATCCAATTCCAGGATCCATTATCCCCCCACCCCCACCCACCTAGTAGCCCACACCACACACGCACACGCAGTCAGCACCCGCAGCGGGAACTGTGTCGGTGGTCGCCTGGTCGCGGTCCCTACCTTAAGAAGAAGAGGCTTCAGTTGTTTGATGATGACATGAGTCAGTCAGGCAGAGGCTGAGCGTCAGTCTCACCTCACGCAGCCAACAGGCCAAGCCAGCACTGCCACCGCCGTCGTCGTCAAAGAGCTGGGCTGATTATCCGAGGCATTCTGTCTGTGGTACCAGGTGGCGGGTAGCGGTGCAGCGCATGTTCATAGGCGCCACGTGCAACGGCCAGGGGAAATGGTGCTGTCGCACAGCGCATGTGCACATAGGCGCCTTTTTTTTTTTACAATGGGGGAGCGACCGCCTTAAAAAAAAATCTGTGAAGCCGTTTGACAGGCAGCGCTTCGCGTCTGCCCTGCGTGCATTGCAAAAGAAGGAAATCGTCTTCGGGCCTTCCCTCACTGTGTCCCGCCTTCCGAGGGCGGGACATAGTGAGGGAAGGCCCGAAGACGATTTCCTTCTTTTGCAATGCACGCAGGGCAGACGCGAAGCGCTGCCTGTCAAACGGCTTCACAGATTTTTTTTTTTAAATGCCCAATTTTCCGAGCGCTGACTGGGCGGGCCTGAGTTGTGATTGGGTGGGCCTGGGCGTAGCTACGCCCCTGGAATGGGGGCAGACTCAGAACTAATTTCAGGAAGTATTTTTTCAAGGAGAGGGTAGTGGATACGTGGAATGCTCTCCCACGGGAGGTGGTGGAGATGAAAACGATAATGGAATTCAAACATGCGTGGGATAAACACAAAGGAATCCTATTTAGAAGGAATGGATCCATGAAATCTTAGCAGAGATTGGAGTAATTGGGAAGTGAAACTATGGGTTTGAGTGTAAATCTTAAGGGGCCTCGACGTTAGCTTTAGAACTTTTAGTACAAGAAGAGTGCTGGGCAGACTTCTACTGTCTGTGTCCTGAGAATGGCAAGGACATATCGCGTACCATATAAAATGAGTGTATCTTGTTGGGCAGACTGGGTGGACCGTACAGGT